>NC_073746.1:147400805-147707055 GCF_029784135.1 Toxorhynchites rutilus septentrionalis
GAACATCACCAGTAAAGTCTGCAAAAGAATACGCATATTCCAGCCCACAAACTTAAAAAAAACTCAAAATAAATATATTGCGTGCTTGAAAAAATGCCACGCCATCTCTATGTATCTCGGCTTGATTCTTAATCCCTTGAATCCGTTGATCAGCGGAAAGACGATAATCAGATAATCAGAATCGATGAACTGTGTTCATTAATCATTGGCGGAAGGCATCCGATGGGATTCAATTAGAATCAAAAGCAACCGCCCGCGATAAAATCGCTGGTTCACCGACAGAAATATCTAATGACAGAATAACATTAATCATAAACATTATGTAAACACAGAAGTTAATTTAGAGACAAAAAAAAATACTTAAGTGCCAGAAGCAGTCACGAAAATTTTCTGAATGTCCACCAGACGGATAATAAATACCGATAGACAGCTGGGTTGAAGAAACTTTTTAGTATGCATTTGGTTGAAAAGATATCGCCATTAGGTTGTTTCTTGTCCTCTATTTTGTCCACTGAAATGTATTTTTCTGACAGAAAATTTGGTCAAGCCGGCTCATTGAACCCGATGACAATTATTTTTTTGGGTCTGTGCGGCAAACATTCACGAACTCGAGAAAGTGTGTCAAGTTGATATTTGGGTGGATGTGAAGTCTTCTCTTCTAGACGGAATTTCACAAAAACCAGAAAGTTATGGCTACCTATCAGTTGCGTAAATAATCGAAAGTCGTGGAGGCGATCTGGCGTAGTGGTAACATCCATACCTCTCACGCAGAGATCACGAGTTCAATTCTATCTCCCGACATTCTTCCAAAAATGGAAGTGAAAGTGATGAACCAGCCGAAATGTGTTGAAAGTCACTATAATAGAGAAAAAAAAATAATCGAAAGTGCATAGACATCGCTGGATATTTCAATCAACACGTTGAGCCCTGCGTCGGTCCCAAGCTTTATGATCGGCGAGCGTTGATCACTGGGACTAACAGTTACAAAATAGAAAATATAAATAAATATATATTATTGGGTTTCGCACGTGTTATGAATAGTAGCCGACTAGTCGAATTTGTGACTATTCCATTTTTACACAATAAATATCTTTGGTAGCTAGGACCCACATTGATATTGTGCAAACGCTTTTGGTGCGGGCTGTAGGGAAAGCACAGCAAGAATAATCGAGGGCTCAACGTGTTAAGGATTCAAAAATATACAAAAAAAACTACACATAAACATGATTTTCATCGTAAAAAATTGTGACATTCTGGTAAGTATACTATTCGGAAAAATGTTTTTCGTGGGACCGTATTTTTGCAAATGCTCTAAAATCTATATTTAAAGATATTTAAAAAGAATGTTTATATTTTTACATAATTTCATATCTATATACAGGTTGGACTCGATTATACATAATCGCAATTTCACTTTCAACGTTAATTCTCGAATCCAATACATAACCGAATCACAAAAAAGCTATTTTTCTATTAATGTTTGACATTCATACATTAACAAAAAATTTGTTTTCTTGAGATTCGATTTTGTATAGGATTTGAAAATAATTGTTGAAAAAAAATGGTCCACTATATATAATCGAGTCCGACCTGTATATAAAAATGGATTTCTATCTATCTGTCTGTCTGTCTGATTCTTATGGACTCGGAAACTACTGAACCGATCAACATGAAAATTGGTATGTAGGGGTTTTTGGGGGCTGGGTAAGGTTTTCATGATAGTTTGAGACCCCTCCACCCTCTCTAAGGGGGGTTTGCCATACAAATTAAACACAAAATTCTACATCACTCGGAAATTAATCAAGCAAATGAAACGAAATTTGGCATATGGCGGTTTTAGGGTGCAATAAATGAGTCTATGGTGGTTAGACTCTCCACCATACAAATGAAACACAAATTTCTACATTACTCGGGAATAAATCAAGCAAATGAAACGGCTGCCATAAAAATGAAACACAAATTTCTGCATAACACGAGAATTAATCAAGCAATTGAAACCAAATTTGGCATATGGAGGTTTTAAGGTGTAAAGGGTGTGTCACATCAAATTGCATCACGTAAAAAACGCTGTAGAAATTTAATTTTTAGAAATTATATCTTCAGCTTTCGCTTATAATCAGATAAGAGTGTATAGATCACGTTGGCCATGCTTCACTGTCAATTTTTCGTAAATTTGGAAAAATGTCGTCGAACGAAAAAGAGCGTCGTGAATTAATCCTGGGCACTCATTTCGAGAATCCGGAGTTGTCACATCGGGACATCGGTAAGATGCTGGGAATCGTCCAATCCACGGTCAGCAGAGTACTAAAACGATACTTCGAGAACCGAACCATCGACCGGAAGGTGAAGAACGGCAAAAATGGATGCTCCGTCAGTGAAAAAGATCACAAGCGCGTAGTTAAGCAGTTTAGACGTGATCCGAGAAGTTCGGTCCGTGATGTCGCCAATAAGCTGAATTTGTCAAGTTCATTCGTCCAGCGGACCAAGCAGCGGGAGGGCCTGCGTACATACAAGGTTCAGAAGGCTCCTAACCGCGACGAAAGGCAAAACATGGTGGGGAAGACGCGATCCCGGAAGCTGTACACCGAAATGCTGACGAAGCCGCATTGCCTGGTAATGGACGACGAAACCTACGTCAAAGCGGACTTTCGTCAGCTGCCGGGCCTGTTGTTCTTCTCCGCAGAGGACGAATTCAGCGTTCCGGAGGAGATTCGCAAGCAGAAACTATCCAAGTTTGCCAAAAAGTACATGGTGTGGCAAGCTATCTGCTCTTGCGGAAAGCGGAGCGCCCCCTTCGCGATGACCGGCACGGTAAACGGGCAGGTTCACCTTAAGGAGTGCCTACAGAAGCGCTTACTACCACTATTGAAGCAACACGAGGGCCCGACCATCTTCTGGCCGGATCTCGCTTCGTGCCACTATTCAAAGGACGTGTTGGAGTGGTACGAAGCCAACGGGGTCACCTTCGCGCCAAAGGAAATGAACCCGCCCAACGCGCCGGAGCTTCGCCCAATAGAGAAATATTGGGCGATTATGAAGCCGGCCCTCCGGAAGAACCCAAAAGTTGTCAAATCGGAGGCGGACTTCAAGAGAAAATAGATTTCTGTTAAAAAAAAAACTACAACCTGACGTTGTACAGAACCTTATGGACGGGGTAAAGAGGAAGGTGCGAGCATACGGGCTTGGGCTCGAAGTATGAATAAAAAGAAAATGCCAAAAGTTGTTTAATAGTTTTTATTTTACTGTCTATAATTTTCAAAAGGATCGGTCTACTGGGCGAATTTCTACAGCGTTTTTTCCGTGATGCAATTTGATGTGACACACCCTTTAATAAATGTTTTTACGATGGTAAAACACTCCACTCCCATCTCTAAGGGGGAACTGCGATACAAATGAAAGACAAATTTCGGCATAATTCTAAAACTAATCAAGCAAATGTAGCCAAATTTGCCATGCGAATCTTTTAAGGGGCACGAAACGTTTCCATGGTGAACAGACACTTCTCCCCTCTCTCTGAAGAGTGGGTGGGGTGGTAACTGCCATACAAATTTCTGCATAATTTAAGAACTAATCCAGCAAACTGAACCAAATTTGGCATGTGGAGGTTTTAGGGGGCAAGAAACATTTCTAAGGTGGTTCAACACTCCTCCCACTTTTCTGAGGGGGAGGGGGGGGGATTTGGTGGTGCTGCGATAGAAATGAAACACAAATTTTTGCGTATCTCGATAACTAATCAAGAAAATGAACCAAATTTGGCATGTAGAGGTTTTAGGATCCAATAATTGTTTCTATGGTGGTTAGACTCTCCTCCCGTTCTCTAAGGGTGGGCTGCCATACAAATGAAACACAAATTTCTTTGGGTATGATGAATGTTTCTATGATGATATGACATCTCTCCAAACATGACAATTGGAAATTTTCGGGAAACTCTGAAGGAAAAAGGAAAATTCGGAAAAATAATTTCCCATATGTTCTACAATTACATAGTGACAAGTGCTGTTAGTCCATTTGATGTTTCGAATTGATCTTTATTCGAAACTGGAAATGGATTTTAATGTGATGAAACGCACTCCTATATCTTCTTCTATCTATGCCAAAAAAGGATCGTCGGATGTGTTGATAAGAGCAGAACTCGAGGAAGGAATTGTCCGATTTAGGGCTGTCTATATTCTTTCATATTTTCTGTATAAAACATTTATTCCACGTAACGGAGAAACATGTTATTTGCAAGTGGTTGAAAAATCTTGAACGAAAATTGTGTCTGAAAATAAACTGACATTACAGCGCGGACTCGATTATATAATATAATCGAATCACATATAATCGAGTCCGACCTGTATAATGATGAATTTTGTTAGAAATACTAGGAATTTTATAATGAAAGGTAAATTCAACGGAGTCGATTAAAATATCAATCAATGAGCAGTTCTGCGATTGGACCCATGAACTTGCTTATAGTAAAAAAACGTGAATGTATAAAGGTATTGATAACAAAAAACAAATTCTGGGTGGAACGAAGTTTGCCGGGTCAGCTAGTTATTTATATTATTATTCATAAAGGAATTGTATTGGATGTTATCACAAACACGCGACTGGCTTATCACAAATCTGTTATGATAGGATATTAACCGCAATTCACAACTACGAATTTCTGCTTCTCAGGATGCTACGGTGTCGTGAAAGGACATAGACAATATAAAACATGTGAGAGAAAGCAGTTAAATGTGGTTCTGAAAGTTATTTCAATTGAAAAAGAAGGAAATATCTCATAACGTTTCGGAACAAGAGCAAACTTGCGAAGAAGTTTAAAGAAAGTTTTCTTAGATTTCCTGGACTTTCTGAAACTAAAACAAATTACAGATTACAAATTGTTTTAGTTTTGAGAATTCATTTATTTCGGATAACATTCCAATAAAAGTTGTGATTCAGTAATAATAGAACATTTCTTTCATTTGGAGTTGGCTGAAGAACGCCATTTGAGTTCGATTGAAATAGCCGCTAAATTTTCTGTGTCTGAATCCGTACCGCTTGTCGCAAATGTTTGGGTATAAAACGTGTTGTCGCTCGACCCCGATCCGAAAGACTTAAATCCACTTCAACAATTCAATCGCGTAAAGGTTTTTAAAATACGCTAAAACGAGTTAATTCTAGTCCGATATTCATAAATGGCATTAAAAATTGACGATGAGACACGGGTTTACGAGTTTGACATGTGAACCTATTTTGAATCTTTGGAACGGTGCCAACCAAGCTGAAACCAAAGAGCTCAAGATAACCGAGCTAATGGTAATCTTGAAAAAAGATTGTCGCGAGGTTGAGTACTAGAAATTCGTATGTTATGGGTGTTATTCGACATTGGATATCAAAGGAATTTATAGCAAAATGAACAAATATTATTAATCAATCACTGTATTCAACTGGTATGGTTCCGGCTGCCTTTTTTGTTAAAATATCACTTCGAGACACCCGTTTTATGTTGGTAAAATGAAAAACCGAAGAAGAGCTTGAGTCGATCCCGATTCTGTTTTTATTTGGAATGGGTCTATTAAATAATTATTTTGTGTTTTTCACCAATTTGCCAGTTTCTAGTTCTCTCTTAATATAATGTATTCAATATGATGAAACATTAAATCAAAATTCAAAGAAATGTTCTACCAAACTTTGTTATTTAATGGGCTATCATTTACTCGTTAAATTGAATTCGAACGATCAACAGCGGGTTTTCTTCGACTTTTTATCTGATATTTTGTGGAAAATTTCGACACTTTCCAACCATAACTCCGCCATGACAAAAATGAACCCGAAAGATAGTTTTAAGCCGCTACAATGAAACAATTTTATTCGGAAATAACATAATGTTCACATTGTGCAAGTTTTCCCTTTCTATCGGGAATAAATACCATTCCGCGGGAATATTCATGCATTCCTTTGTCGACCGGCTCTAGACGTAGTTTTTTCGCTTGGTTTTTGTAGCTAGGTGATACGACCAAGCTCGTAAACACCACGAGTTTTACGACAATGTGGAACGATGGGAAGCAACATAACATTGTGCTTTTCTCTCTATCTTGGAGTCATGTCGACAATTTTTTTCCAAATCCTATAGCAGTAATTTGCAGAATATCAAGTACTTCGGTGCCATATCATATGCATTTTTCAGCAACAACCACAGCAGGGAGAATCCTTTGGATCGTTGCTCTGGAAGTGCCGGAATGTGTTGAATGCAACCATCAAGCATAGATAGTCAGACACAAATGAACACCGTCAACGTTATTTAGCTGTAATAACGCGACCAAATTGTTCACTCGCTGATGTCTCTGGCATTGCAATCATTGAATCAAACTGACCTAAAAATAGTGCATCTTCGGTACGCTGAAACCCCATTTATATCTGCTCCTGTGTGCATTGGCCCTGTAACGATGCAACAATCGCTTATTTTTTATCCTATGATTGACGGATTGTTTGGTGTTGCAAATTGTGCAGTCGTATTAACAGATATAAACAAGGAAGGGAAATAGCGGGAGGGAAATATTTACGCTAGGATATTAGTAATGAATCTCCGTGAGGCAAATATTCACTCTTTTCCCAAGCAGTTAACATTGTTTGTTTTCTGTCATCAATGCATTGAACTGACGCTATGGTGAAGCAGGTGTTAAGGTTGTGCACCAAATTTTGTTTTCGGGGAATACCAAGTTATTCGATTAGTTATATTAATAAGTTATAATAATTTATTTGGGCTCACGAGCCAGTCGTCAAACTGATTTCAACTATGGTTGTATTTGCGCAAATCTTGATCATAATGAAGGAGTGCTACTGGTTTCGATGTTATGGAAATTAAAAGATAGAGTTTATTTCATTAATTTGCTCACCAAGAAAGTAAATTTTGTTCTGGAATTTTGTATGTGATTTGGTTTTGCTTGCCAGTAGCAAAACTTTTTCCACTAAGGATGACAGCTGCACTTATCTCGAGCATGTATTGTTCTGCGAGCAACAAGAGTGAAACATCAAACAATTATCGTCAAATGATTCTACAATAAAAAAAACATTTCACGGCGACCAAACTGGTAGAATTGTTATTTCAAAATTTTCGTCGCATTATAAAATAATATCTGCAGTTATAAACAAGCGATTTGAATTAACCCACAGCGTAGTCCTACGTCAACAATGCGGTCGTCTCATCAACACAACCTCCTATAACTTTTTGTAGCAGAAGAAGCTCTCTCCAAATCCCAACACAGTAAAGGTGCCGTTTATGTCGTACGGATTTTGCCGCCCGGACGCCCACAGGCTGTGACACACGAGAAGCCTAGGCCCATTTATGAAGCCGTTATGGAAATTCAAATCTGACCTTTTTGGTTCGAATTGGAAATCGGATGCTGTTCTCCACAATATCGCACCGCTGGAATGGCATAATGTTTGCGAAATCTACATGCTTTCCAGTTCAGGTTATTAGTGCTGAATCTCGACGGGGTCGGCACAACCTTCAAAGAATTGTGCACTCAACGCAACGTTAAGGACGCAAGGAAACGTCTGGCGGGCTCATGCGAAAACAGATTCGTCGTTAATATCGCCGCAGAGTGGAATAATTAAACGACTGTTTCAAATTATAATGAATCTCAGCGCGCGAATAAAACGTCGCATTTGTGAGTTATAATCACAGCTCTGGCATTTTGTGTTCGCCACTACCAGCGAAATTGGAACGGGTCCTTGGACAATCCGTGAACAAATGAATGTTAGAAAGACAGAAGGTAACTAACAGGACTTTAAAATTATATCATAATATGAGTCATATTTTAAAACATGCTGTAAATGCGTCGTTAAATAGTAATAGTTGAAACCAAAACACCAGAACAGATGTTTCAATGTTACTTTTTTATGCTTCCTTGTAGGGTCAATGATCTTGGTTTGTCCGATTTGGGGTGTTTTTACGCTACTAGTAAATGCAAATCGATTTTTCATCATGAAAATAACACATAATCGATACGAGTTTGGGTTTGTTGAAAAGCCCCAAGTCTCTACTTGCTAATACTTCCATAAGGTTTTGCAATTATTAAAATTTTTATGTTTTTTAACGATTTTCCTTAAAGAGGAATTATGATCATGGTTTGACCACCTCTGATCATGGTTTAACCAAAAAATGATCATGGTTTGTCCGGTTTTAGAAATCACCATTTTTGAATGAAAACAATCGAATTCACAAGTAGATATTGCATTTATCATTGCTTGAGTTTACTGTCATCATATTGATTTATACATAATTTAGGCTTTTTCAGAATATTACCTTTTCTTGGCCATTTTTTAAGTGTTACCCTCAACACACTTAACACGGAGAAACCTAATTTCAGCTCTCCGCGACGGACATAATAAACAAACTGCAGCGCGCCAAGCGGCTACCATAGAAATCAGGCGGACAAAATAACATCATTGAATTGGACAACTCATGATCAGAATTGAGTTCATCAAAATGCGTTAATTAGTGGTGTAGCATACTAACTAACCTCAATTCCAATTAAACACAAAACATCCTGACCCTCATTCTTTCTCATCCTCAATTCCGCATTCTTATACATAACCACTTTTCCGCATACCATATTTAACAACATTTACATTCGTCAGCAAGTTTTGATTTTCTTACGGAAATCCCCCAAACCAACTAATTTCATAACATCGGCTGAATGCTATTATGACACGCCAAACTTCCCTGTATACGACCTCCAACAACTAACAACAATAACATACCGCCCCGCTCGACGCTTGTTGTAGACAACAATAATGATAATAAATAAACATGTAATATCATATGCGAACTTAGCTCGTAAGTTAATTGGTAAGAGAAATACACTATTGTGACAGACATCGGTAATCGGTAATGAATTAGAGAGACTTTAAACTCTGAGAGTTCATTCGTCTCTAACAGACATCGACTAGTGCATTGCTTTTTAAATCCGAAATCCGAGCATGCCAAAGGGACAGGCATGTATCATGGCGACCGCGTATCATGATCCTGTATCATGGCGACCATTGACACTATGCCTGGCGGACCAGGCAGAGCGCGAACGACAGTGAATTAGTGTACGGCGACCTGTGATAGTTTACATATACGACAGTGGTTTAACTATGTAAATCTGATACAAATGGTGTGCAAACATGATGTTTACAATATTTGTAAGTGTTATAATTCAGAAAATGTCTGAATACGTGCGAAATAATCATCTGGTGATCGATTCAAAGTTAGCTCGAATGAGGGGCGCATTGACACAAATAGAAGGTGTATTTTATAATACTATAAAACACGTGATTCCGTAAAAATATATTATAAAACTACTGTAAATCATGAAGAAGACAATTTTATTTATATGTTTTGAAACATTCCAATACCTTATTTGACACAGGAGCGAAGGTTTTCGTGATAGTTTGAGATAGTTTGGGGCTGCCATACAATTTAAATACAAAATTCTACATTACCCGGGAATTAATCGGGCAAATGAAAAGAAATTTGGCATATGGAGATTTTAGAGTGCAGTAAATGTTCTAATGGTGGTTAGATACTCATCTCCCCTCTCTTAGGGGGGCTGCCATACAAATGAAACACAAATTTCTGCATTACACGAGAATTAACCAAGCACATGAAACCAAATTTGTGCACCCGTGGTCGAGTGGTTAGCGTCTCACATTATCATGCCGGGTGTTTGGGTTCGATTCCCGTTCTGGCCGGGGGATTTTTCGTCAAAAAATTTCCTTCGACTTGCACTGTGGTCACGCGTATTCAAGAGCTTGCCCCTCGGAATACATTCAAGGCGTGTTATTTGGCTTAAGAAATCTCAACTAAGTATTAATAAATGACGCTGGTTAATGCATACGTTGAGACGGCAAAAGTTCCACAGGGAACGTTAACGCCATTCAAGAAGAAGAAGATGAAACCAAATTTGGCATGTGGAGGTTTTAGGGTGCAATAAATGTTTCTATAATGGTTAGACTCTCCACCCCCCTCTCTAAGGGGGGGGCTGCCATACAAATGAAATTCAAATTTCTGCATTACTCGAGAATTAATCACGCAAATGAAACCAAATTTGGCATGTGGAGGTTTTAGGGTGCAATAAATGTTTTTACGATGGTGAGACACTCCACTCACCTCTCTAAGGGGGAACTGCCATACAAATGAAAGACAAATTTGTCATGCGAATGTTTTAAGGGACGCGAAACGTTTCCATGGTGAATGGACACTCCTTCCCTCTCTCTGAGGGGGAGGGGGGGATGGGTGCACTGCCATAAAATATCTGCATAATTCAAGAACTAATCCAGGAAACTGAACCATATTTGACATGTGGAGCTTTTAGGGGGCAAGAAACATTTCTAAGGTGGTTCAACACTCCTCATACCTTTCTGAGGGGGGGGGGGGGTGTCTGCCATAGAAATGAAACACAAATTTCTGCATAACTCGAGAACTAATCAATCACAATTTGGGAGATGAGGGTTTTTGGGTATGAGAAATGTTTCTATGATGGTATGACAACCCTCCAAACATGACAATTGAAAATTTTCGTAAAACTCTGAAGGACAAAGGGAAAATTTGAAAAATTAAATTCCCATATGTTCTACAATTACATAGTGACAAGTGCTGTTAGTCCATTTGATGTTTGCGCTAGCGAAATTTATCTTTGTTCGAAACTGGAAATGGATTTCAATGTGATGAAACGCACTCCTACATCTTCTTCTATCTATACCAAAAAAGGATCGCCGGATGTGTTGATAAGAGCAGAACTCGAGGAAGGAATTGTCCGATTTAGGGCTGTCTTTATTCTATCATGTTTTCGGTATAAATCATTTATTCCATGCAACGGAGGTTACATGTTATTTGCAAGTGGTTGAAAAATCTTGAACGAGAATTGTGTGTGAAAATAATCTGATATTATAATGATGAGTTTTGTTTGAAATACTAGGAATTTTATAGTAAAAAGTAAATTCAACGGGTCGATGAAAAGATCAATCAATGAACAGTTCTGCGATTGGACCCATGAACCTGCTCATAGTAAGAAAATGTGAATGTTTAAAGGTATTGATAACAAAAAAACAAATTTTGGGCGGGACGAAGTGTGCCGGGTCAGCTAGTGGACTATAAATGTGTGTCTTCCGCCACAGAGTAGTGACTTACGCATCTAAAAACATGACAAATCGGTTGTTATTTCAGTTTCCGATCGGACCAACCATTTATGGGGGGGGGGGGGAGGTATAGGAAAACCTTGAACCATCTTTCAAAACTCATATCTATGGTAGTACTGAAGCACCGTGTGCCAGTGGGGTGACTCTTGCAAATGATTCGATGTTATCGCTCTGAACAAGAAAAATTGCACATAGATACAAATTGTGAGAGACGTTATCAGACGGATGTTACCATAAATACTTACCGAGTATTTCCGATTGAATGCGAAAGAAGCGATGGGGGGTCTGGGTCATGAGCTTCTTATGATCGCTCTCCTGAATAGGAAAACGGAAAATGATTCACATCATTCCATGCTTCGTTATTTTCTGCTTCGCTCGGCGTGAAATATTTTATCGTCGTTATTTATTTTAATTCAATGACCCTACTTGTCTCTCGCTGGGAGCAAGCGACAATCTTCATGGTAATGTACCATATTATCAGCAGCAAATATGAGGTTTGAAAAAAGCCTCTTGCAGCGCATTTGCTTCTGTTTCTGCTTTCTTAGATTCTATCAGGCTCTGGAGAGAAGAAAAAAAAATAACCCCAGATCATGGAAAATCGCTGTTATTTTTCTCTTCTCACTGTAAATTTATTCGTCTTCCTCACGATTGCTTTGAGAAGTGTAATCGTTGGAAGAAGGCGTGAAATTTTGCGAAGAAAATTTGCCTATTTTTTATCGAAGCAGTAGCATTAGGAGGATGTGCTCGTATGATTTGAATTTTATCCTAACATAATTTCTGTTTACTATGCAATAATCGAGCACATTTTTTACTAAAATTTTTTTTTTTTATTTTGCGATTTTTGATTGATAATTCGCATTTAAAGTATGATTTATTCAACTGATCAAGGATTAACGGATAGATTCAATTGAGGTATTAGCTGTGATAGAATGGAGTGAGAACGACTATAGAATAGCTACCTTTTAGGAACGATTCTATTTATTGCATCAGATTGCTTTGAATTTTATATTTATTGCTCGACTGATATGGCTTGCTTGAACAATATGACATAACATTAATCTATTTGGTCCAATAGCTCTGAAAATACCTTTAAGAAGACATAGGCAACACATAGGAAAGTAGCCTTTTTTTGGACCTTTTGTCTTTCCTCTTTCCTCAAAATTTCCTCAAAAATGGCAATTATTCAACGACTCCATTTTTTTCCATTTCCATTACCCACGATAAATTGATTAATAAAATCAAGTTTTCGCTAAAATTCATTGTTAATAAAATGGTGCCAGATAATATAAAAATCGTGGAATGCGTGGGCTTCCTCAATATAATGCAGCAATCACAGGATTATTCCACTCAATCCACTGGGGGCCACATCAGCATTGTTCGAAGGAGCGTTCGGTATTTTTATAGCAGCGCGTAAAGACATTAATTCAAGGAACTGAACATGAGGTGCGAAGCCCACCTTTACACTGATCGACAAACGCCACTGCTTCCCGTTGATGGGGAGTAATTTGGTTATGAAAAGCGCTTGGTTTCATTATATTGACGAGTAGGAGCCAACGGTGGCGTTATAAATTGAGAAGGTTATTGGGTAATTGAGTTTCACTCGATTGATCAATAGTAAAAATAAAAAGCTTATCAATTGATCAATCAATTGATGATCGGAGAGAACCTACTCTTCAAATATTTTCATGTATAAAAAAGAAGAAGGAGAAAGGTATAGCTAGGAAAACATTTGCAACATTTTTTGGGAATCTCGTTAAAGACCAATAACTTACGTGGTTTTGTCGCTTGAGACGTATCGGGAGCCAAAAAAAAGAGACTTTTTTGACATGTCCGAGGTTCATATCATACCCTTAGAAAAATCCTCGGTTGAAAACTACTAAATACATTTGGTAATGCAAAATTAGTAGAATGTACAATTTTTTTGTACATATTGTCAACAAACCCGCATCCCTACCAGAGTTTAGTATATTTTACTCGATAACATTAGTAAGCTTGGATATTGTCATATCTGAAAATTGGTGAGAAAAGCGCGTATTAACCATTTTCATTGTTCCCAAAAGGCAATACGGAGGTATAATAAGGATATAATTCTGATACGTGCATTTTCGGCGAGAAAATGTAGCCGATATTGGGCTTCCGAATCATGGTTCTGCTTGACATATGTGTTTATTAGTACGGTCGAAAATGACTATAGGTTGGTAGTATTTACCAAAAAATTCGTTATATTTACTAATTATTTCTCTCAGTGTAGGGACATCTTCATTGAATCAGTATCCGTTCATTTTTTGACGTAGAACTACGTCTTTCATTAAGGGTGTCAAATCAGAAAACTGGTCACGTTTTTATGAAATAAAGGTTATGTTAATAACTATTTTTGCCGCGAACGGATTTTGGCGATTTACATACCAAACGAATTCGAAATTTGTTTGATATGCTATATATTACAATCCCATAGTCTTTATATGGTTTAAATTGATGAAAATTGGAAGTATTCCCATTTCCTCATACATTTGTTCTGTCCTTTGTGTGCTTTCCCGAACAGTGCTGTCAATAACGAGCAACTTATCGACGAGCAACGAAGGGGAAATCGTAAGATGTAAAGTCTCCGTGAACAAAGGAAAAGAAGAACAACGAAGGGGAATATTTGCCTAGAGTATAAACAGTGGATCTCGCTGAGGCAAACTTTCATTCTTCATGAGAAAATCGACTGAGCAACATCGTTGCTGGGCGAGCTGGACGGCGAGGGATCGAATGCCTCTCTCAAGGCAATGGGGGTGGAGGTGTAATATGATGGATAAAGTACAGTTTTCCAAGGGCCTTTTTGAAGGTTAGAGACGAATGAACTGAAGAAGTTTAAAGTCTCAAGCAAGGAAGGGACTTTCAGTATCGTTCTGTATTCAAAGTAATTAAAAATATCGCTTGTTCTTCCTTGTTTTGCGTCATTACATGCCTTAGTTTCGGATTGAGCTGTGGACACGACCAAATTACTCACTCGCTGATGTCTCTGGCATTGCAATCATTGCATCGAACTGATGCCATTGCATTAAGGTTCTGAGCTACACAATTGTGTGGGGAATCATCAAGCTAGGCTATCTACGACTCACCAAGAAAACAAATGTTCTGGAATTTTGTCAGTGATTTGGTTTCGCATGACGGTAGTAAACCTCTCTCCACATGACAGCTAAGCTAATCTAGATTGGTAATATTAACAGAAAGGGCTTCTATTGAGAAGAGCGCAAAACGGAGATAAGTGTGTGTATATTTAGTTGCTTCAAGCCATCGATATATGGATATTTGTGTGCGTACGTGCGTGCTTCATAACCCGTACGTAAAAATAGTGCATCTTCGCTACGCTGAAACCCCATTTGTATCTGCTGCCGCGTGCATTGGCAATGTAACGATGCAACCATCGCCTTACTTTTTTATGCTATGATTGACGGTTGTTCGGTGCTGCAAATTATGCAGTCGTAATAACAAACATAAACAAGAAGGGGAGATAGCGAGAGGGAAATATTTACGCTAGGGTATTAGTAATGAATCTCTGCTGAGGCAAATATTCAGCTTTTTTCATAGCAGTTGTTTGTTTTCTGTCATCAATGCATTTTTTTTTCTGTATTATAGTGACTTTCAACACTTTTGGCTGGTTCGTCACTTTTGCTTCCATTTTGGAAGAATGTCGGGAGTGAGAATTGAACTCGTGACCTTTAGCGTGAGAGGTACGGATGTTACCACTATGCCAGATCGCCTCCACATCATCAATGCATTGTACTTATAATATTTATCACATCCACGGTTGCCATATAATATTTATCACATCCACGGTTGCCATATAATAGTTATCACATATTGAATAAGTTTTCTTTGATAGGTTTGTTGGCCATGTAAGATATTCGATTCATTTCGCCACAACGAACAAAAAAAAAACAAATAACAACACCTTTTGAATTCATTGGATGTAAATTTTATTTAGACTTGAAACACTTTACATTCTTTCACTTTCTCGAACGAGCATTCGGGCTCGACGCTAATTTTCCTTAGTCGTTACACTTTTTCCCGGACTGGCATTCTTACTGAGAACTGATGCCTGATAACTGACTGCTTATACTGAAGTCAACTTGAGAAAACTCTAACTTATCAGCTGAACAACTGACTGATAAAAACGCACTAGAAAAAACTGACTTACGAGCTAACTTAACTTTACTGAGTAACTGAATGAACACTGCTGACTCTAGCACCCGGCAGCGGGTCTTTTATTAATTCTAATTTCCTCATCGAGAAAGAAAACCAGAACAAAAACATAAACACTTTCAGTCAGCGATCGAGTACAATCGATCGCTGTGAATGGGGTCATTCTATTATGCTTCTATTATGCTTACCAGCGCTCTCGCTTGGCAGCGTAATAAATTGGGGCTAGCGCTATGTGTCATCGTTTAACTTCACACAGCGCTTGATTCATAGGAAGGAAAATGGGTTTTGTTTTGGTCGAGCAGCGCTTGCGTGGTTGGCATAAAACAAATGCACTTGAACCACGGGCTCGCGCGTGCTAGATTTATTATATAATAATAATGAGTGAGCTAGTTTTTATTGCCGTGAAAAGCGTGCTAGCTCTGGACTTATTGTTGAGTAATAAAAATGTAGAAGACGTTATTTGGAATAATGAAAAAGATGGTATTGATGAGTTAGTCATATGGGAATGTTTACTCTGAAGATTTTGAGTTTATTTATGACTAAGTTACTCATCGGTTTGGGATTTGAAATGTTGAAGGGATTTTGATTCATCGTGAGTTTTGATGAACAGAAGAATTGTGAGTATGCTACATACTGACGCTATGGTGAAGCAGGTGTTAAGGTTGTGCACCAAAAAAAATATTTGGGGAGTACCAAGTTATTCAATAGGTTATAATAAGTTATTAATTCATTTGGGTTCGCGTGCCAGTCGCAAACTGCTTTCAACTAGGATTGCATTTGCGCTTATCTTGATCATAATGAAGCAGTGCTACTCTTTTCGAGGTTGTTGAGATTAACAGATAGAGTTTATTTCGTTTATTTTGTCACGAAGAAAGTATATGTCCTTCTGGAATTTTGTATGTGATTTGGTTTCACTTGCTACGCTTATCTCGAGCATGTATTGTTCTGCGATCACAAGAATGAATCATCAAATTATTATCGTCAAATGATTCTACAATAAAAAAAAATTTCAGTACGACCAAACTGGTAGAATGGTTATTTCAAAATTTTCGTAGCATTATAAAATAATATCCGCAGTTAGAAACAAGCAACTTGAAATAAACTACGGCGTAGTTCTACACGTCAACAATGCGGTCGTGTCTTGAACACAACCTCTTATAATTTTTGACGTGGGACTACGTCTAAGCGGAGTATATGGGGAGTAAAATGAAAACCTAAACGCAGAACATGCAGGAAAAAATGAAAGATTTCAAATGCTTATAACTCGAACATTTTCTATTGGATCGAGGGTACTTCTGCACCCGTATGTCTTTTTTTGCACTCCGAAAAGTGTTTTCCTAACACGGATTACAAGAACGGGTACGAAAACAACGCTTTGGCTCGGTTATTCAAGATTGCATTGCAGGATATGCCTTCATATCTTCTACTCACTGAATTTCTGGCACTGAGTACCTGAAGTTCATCAAATCAAATGAATTCGCGGTTCGAGAAGTACATACATCTGAGAGATGCAAACTTCAGAGGGAAATGTAAAATAAAATAATCGTTTGATAATTCATCCGTTCACATATTTTGTCCTAGGCATTGTACAAAACGAAAAAGGACTGTCATTAAATTTACTTGTAACGAAAAACATAATCTATCACAATGTATGAATTGACCTTACATGGAATTTATTCAATCTGTTTACTCACAAAGCAAATATATTGAATTCGATTGAATTCGGAAATTGTTTCATTCTATCAAAAATTTGATCAATACAAACAAATTATTACTAAGCTAAGCTAGTCCCACGTCAACTTTGCGGTTATATCGTAGATATTACCCACCCATTTTTTTTGTTTCAAATAATCAGAAGAGTTAGAATCGTGTACGCGTGTTTGCTAAAAGATGAATAAACAAGTAATTAAATAGTAGATAGTGATAATATTCTTGTTCTTATTTGTTCAGAGCTCTAAAAACGCTCGAAATTCTGACTTCTACACTAGAATACCTCCTTAACAAGTACTGTTGACTGCTCGCTGTCTGAAGCGACACTGAAGTTCTGAACTTACTGAATATCTGATTATCCGAGTAGTTTTTCAGTACCTCTAAGAAAAACGACAGCAGCCACTGCGAATTAAATTATCGCCGTCAGTTTACCACCGAAGAACGCAGCTCTTACCGCTGAAAATACCTTCTTCACATTCGGCTAAAAACGCTCTGCGCTTTGATGCCACTTTTAACCCGGAAACAATGCTCGAATTCACGATGATTAATTGGTCGATTAGAAAACGTCATCAATAAGTAATTCACGATTTGTCAGGCATTCTGCTAGCGACCAGATTGTAGCGGCAGTGAAGCCTTTTAAATGGCCTTCCTGCAGACCGAGTGTTTAGTTCAGTTTTCCAAATTAGGCCTTTTTTCAATCATAAACAACCAATCTCATCATAACGGTATTAAACACAACGCGAAAACTTTTAAAAACTCTGTACGAAGTCCAATTGTTGTTTTGACGAAAACAAAATGGCTACATCAAGTATCAGATAGGATTTTGACGTAGGACCACATTTTTCATTTTTACCAAAGCGTAAGTTCGAAGTTTCTATAACGAGAGCGGCACGTTTGGAGTGCATGGTTTTGAACGTTAATACCTCTTTGGTGGTTGAACGAAACAATATGAAAGTCACTTAATTCAAAGATCGAAGGTCTAAGAGTTATTGACTCAAAAAAAGTGTTTCCCATGGGCTACCATACAAATGAAACACAAATTTCTGCATTACTTGAGAATTAATCAAGCAAATAAAACCAAATTTGGCATGTAACATAACGGATAAACATGTTATTTGCAAGTGGTTGAAAAATCTTGAACGAGAAATGTGTCTGAAAATAATCTAATATTATAATGTCGAGTTTTGGTAGAAGTACTAGGAATTTTATAGTAAAAGGTAATTTTGAAGAGTAGATTAGAAGATCAATCAATGAATAATTTTGCGATTGGACCCATGAATAGCGCTTTGTAAGAAAACGTGGATGTGATAACGAAAAATAAATTTTGGGCGGAACGAAGTTTGCCGGATCAGCTAGTGGAATATAAAGAAGGAAAATATCCATCACATATGTGCCCGTATGACCGGTGGTAATATGATAATTTCCCTTGTATTTAATTTAGGGTTGGGTAGGGTAGGTAGGGGCTAATCGAAATTCGACGCTTTATTTAACATACTTAAAATTATCCAATTTAAGTCAAATATGCGCCGTTTTGTTCGCAAACTTGTTGCCATTTAGAAGGCAACTTCATTATTCCCCCTTATAAAATCCCCCCTCATTTGCAAAAAACTCAGACAGCCAGTTTTCGCAAGCCTCTTTTGAGGCCAACTCAGTATCACCAAGAGCGTTTTGCATGGACCGGAAGAGATGATAATCACTTGGAGCCAGGTCCGGACTATACGGTGGGTACAATAGGACATCCCATCCGAGCTCCCGTAGCTTCTGGCGGGTCATCAAAGATGTGTGAGGCCGCGCTTTGTCCTGGTTGAAAACAACACCATTCCTATTGATCATTTCTGGCCGCTTCTGGTCAATCGCCTGCTTCAAACGGTCAAGCTGCTCACAGTAGAGAACCGAGTTGAGGGTCTGACCATAGTTGAGCAGCTCATAGTGGATGATTCCCTTCCAATCCCACCAAACACACTGCAAAACCTTCCTGGCCGTCAATCCGGGCTTGGCGATGGTTTGGGCCGGCTCACCGCGCTTCGACCACGACTTTTTTCGCTTTAGGTTGTCGTACGTGATCCACTTTTCATCACCAGTCACCATCTTCTTCAAAAATCGGTCGAGTTCGTTCCGGTTTTAATCTAAAAGATTTTTTTGCGTCAACTCGTGTGGCACCCATATATCCAGCTTTTTTTGGAATCCAGTCTTATGCAAATGGTTCCAAACGGTTTTATGGTCAATCGAGCGAGTGCTCACATGCTGGTCAACTTGAATGATTTCAACGATTTTTTCGGATTCCACGACGATTGGCCTACCAGTACGGGGTGTATCTTCGACAGCCACTACACCAGAACGAAATCGATCAAACCAACGCTGTGCCTTGCGAATCGTTACAGTATCGGGTCCATAAACTACACGAATTTTTTCGGCCGCCTTCATTGCAGTTTTACCTCGCAGGTAGTAAATACGTAAAATATGGCGAATTTCTTGCTTGGTGGACTCCATCTTTGACACGCTATAACTTGAGACTGAAAAGGACAATCACAACACTGTCAAAACGACACTTGTAGCACAGATTGTCGTCTTTAGATAGCCGTATAGTATGACCCGATGCAATAAGTACAACTCAAGATATGTTTAAGTGTTGCCATATATTGACAATATACGACATGTCTTTTTCCCCAACCCAATATATCTCTGCTGCTTTGCTTTTGCCCGTCAGTGCAAGCTGTGCACTATGCTTAATTTACGCATATTTTAAGAATACATCGTGAAGCAAAAAAAAAGTACGGCCGTTCAATACAGGTGCAAGATAGAAACTGAGAATGGCCAGAGCGAGCACAATATTTATAGTGCTTTCACTGCCATCTGACCACATCCATCAACCACTGTTAAATTTTGACTTCGATGGACTTTCTAGCATATTTATGTATCCTTGTGATTTCACTATTATTTATACATTTTTGAGATTTAAATAGTTTGCTTCCAATTCATTTTTAGAGCCATGAAAGAAAGTTCTTTGATTAATTCATAACAAACATCACTCATACACTTTTTATCTTTTTTTATCGAGGCCTCGCTGCCGCTATCGCTAACTGGAATCGTGAATTATGTGAAACCGCGATTAGTTATTTTTGTACTCAATAAATGGAAAACGGGAGAAGCTTTAACTACAATATTTTCTCTATCCACATTATCCGTTGAACGAACGCTGCATTTGGTATTTTTTATTTTGATGAAAGACGTAGTCCTACATAGAAAAGTTTTGTTACACAAGCATAATTGTTTAAAATATAGTAACATCAGATGTTTCAACCTCGCGGGCCACAGGTTGAATACAGCAGGTCTTGAAAAAGCGATGCATTACGTGCATTGACGAAAAAGACACCAATTTAGATATATGTCCAGCATAAATATTAAAGTTTTTTTTCTCGCGCAAATTGTTAACGTCGAGCAGTTGAGCATTTTCATTTAATTTTAAAAATAAAGAAAAAAAAGTCAATCACTCAATATGCTATTTGCACGAAGAATGCATATTAACCCCCCCCCCCCCCATTCCTGTTTTCAAACTTATCACAATGTTTTGGAACTCAATTTCATGAAGCCCATTGGTGAACCATTATTCCTTTATTCATTCCGTCGCCTAAACGATCCTTGTTTGCATAATGGGAAAATGTTGAATGAATTTTCCACGGGCAGGCTCCTCTGGACTTTCGGTTTGGAACATCACTCGTTGTTTTTCGCGTCGAACGTCTATCTAATATTATTATAATAAATTAACAGAATATGAATGGAAGGTTCTCCCGCGAGAAAAATCATCAATAGCCTGTCGTTTTGGGTTTATTAAATTGAATCTATTATGTTCATTTGAAATTTATGAATTTAATTAAGTCAGGTTCCAAATTATCCTATGCATCGGTACATTGATAATAGACACTAATTAAATCAACAGGTATTGTGAGTGAATTTTGGGTAAATAATATATAGTTTTTGGTTAGATTGTATTGTGCGAAAATTGTTTTCATGTCAATAATTCTGTGGCACAACTGTCGGATTGATGAAACAAATCTAGTGAAGAGTATGTGTTTTCGCAGAATAATGGGACTATCTCAAAAAATGAAATGATCTAACTTTTAAAACCATGCAATTCCTCTACTTCAGTGTCGGAGGAATTCAAGAGTTCAAAAGCGGAACTCGGAATCAGCATTCCTTTTCCTGTTATTCTAAGAGCTCGTGAACACAAATTGAACAATCGGCTAAGATACATGTGGGACACACAAACAGCATTCGTCCCTTAGAACTTTCCGATGGAATAATACCGTTGTGTAAAACTTAGCAGTATAGAGAGCCGACACAAGTTTATGTCAAGTTAGCAAGAATTACAACTATGTTAAGGGAAATTCTGATTCTGATTCGTTTGACATTTCCGGATGTTCTGATAACAGACTCTGTGTAACTCCTATTCCATTTGTATCCGAGGAATTTTCCATCGCAAACATAGCATCAATTTTCCAATTAGGAGCATCACAAAGTATATGCTCAAACCAATAGCAATGAACAAACTGACAAAGTTTTCTCGCAAGCCAACTTTTGTTGTTGTTTGTCGTTTGCGAAGGATGAGCATTGGTTTGTTTTCTACATACATCCAAGTAAACATCATACATGATAAAATTTTGGATAGATTTGGCCATACTTTTAAGTTGAGCAAACATTGTTACATGGATGTGGAGTTTGATTCTTTCATCGTAAAGCATATGCAAGCTTATCGGGCACAGCTGAATCAATCACGTTTTCAATGTAGAATGTAGAATGAAATTCGAACAAATAAGTCCATCGCTGAAGTGTCGTAACGTAACTTTTTGTGCCTTCCGACATTTAAGCTTCTAAAACTCGTTAGAAAATTCTGAGCCATGAGACGAAATTGTATATGCTTCCTTCGAATGTCGTAACGTAAAACTTTCAATAATAGCACGTTTCATAGTTCGTCATGCCAACTAAATCGAAACAAATCTGTTGCTGTTAGAAGGATGTGTTTTATGTGCAGTGAAATGTGTTCTGGAAACAGCTTGGGACCTAGAAACACTGCTGTTGGAGCAGTACAGTGTAGCAGTGTTGGTTTGGAATCTTTCATCCAACCAGTAGATTGATGTCGAATTTTTAGTGTGACTGAAATAGGACGGGTAACTGATTTCATTACGCTTCAGAGTTTCTAGATACTCTTCTCGGAGTCTTGCTATACCACGAAGAACTATGTAACACCGAGGGAGAATAATTGCCAGTGATTCCTCATTGTGTGCCATTGTAGCTGCGAAAAGGTTAGGTCAATAAACAAAGTTTACCACCTGTTATGTTATTCTGAGAGTTAATTACACGGAATGATTGCTAATTATCGTGGCAGCTTTATAATCCACATTCCACATCTTCTACATCTCGTTGCTGCTCTTTGTGATTGACCTGAACAAATGCAATTTCACATACGATATACTGAAACGTTCTTAATAGCAGCAATCAATTCCTATAGTGTAAGTTTCGGTAATTCGAACTGCAATAGCCAATAAGAAGCTCTACAGAAGCGTGATTATTTTAATATAGTTGACTCGAAAGATTCCTGGCTAATCGAGAGTATTAATTCTAAAATCGATTGTATCACTGCGGAAAAAACCTAAGGTGCGCGAATTTCTTTGACTTCATTGTTGTTCTTATTTTCGAATAGCTAGAATAATATTTTGGGTTATTTGTATTTTTAACTAGCTGACCCTGCGAACTATGTCTCGCCGTAAATAATTTTTTTGATATGCATTTTCTAAACATTCACGTTTTCTTTCCGAGTGAACGTTCGGATTCAATCGATTCAATCGCAAAATTCTCCATTGATTGATGTTTACAGTTTCCATTTGACTTTCTACAATTTTCATTTACTATAAATTTCCTATTACTTCTACCAAAACTCGCCATTCTGATATAAAATTATTTTCAGACACAATTTTCACTCAAGATTCTTGATTCATTTGCAAATAATGTGTTTCTCCGTTACATGACATACATGTTTGATACAGAATCATTTTCGCTTCATACTAACGGAACACGAAGCTTAATTCCGCAAACGCTAAATCCAATTGGACTAACTACAAATGTCATTGTGGAACATATGAGAATAATATTCTTTTCGAACTTTCTCTCGAAGCCAAAATTTTCAAAAATTTCAAAACTTTTTCTAACCATAACATTAATCTATGGACAGAGACAAATACAACACAATGAAGACGGCTCAAATCGTACCATTCCTTCATCAGGCTTTGCGCTTAGTAACACATTTGGCCTTCCATTTTCATTTATATAGATAGAATACATAGGAATGCCTAACTTCGCCTTAAAGTCCATTTCTGCCTTCGAACAAAGATCAATTTCGTTAGCGCAAACATCGATTGGACTAACAACGCTTAGCATGATGTAATTGTAAAACATATGGGATTCAATTTTCCCAATATTCCGACCTTCCTTCAGAGTTTTCCGAAATTTTTCCGACTTTTCTCTCCACTATAGTATTGATCTATGGGCAGAGCTGCAATCCATCACCGTCAATGTCACAAAAAAACTGACCATAGTCACTCAATTCCTCTCACGGCTCGTGAGATCCAAATATTCAGTAGTGATACTCACTTTTTTGTTTCTGACACCTAACCAAATGACGGTTGGTTCCAATGCCTCTCACTGCCGATCGCTCTGTTTTCAACTTTACGTTAAGGCTGATTTAGACGATGCCAGTCAGCGCTCTAGTTGAAGTATCCAGTGAACAGAGAACAGACACACTGTTCAAGTTACTTGTACCAGTATCGAACAAGTAATTGGCCTCGAACTTGAACAGAGTGTCTGTTCTTTATTCACTGGATACATCAACTAGAGCGCTGACTGGCATCGTCTAAATCAGCCTTTACGAGAGCGGTGGTTGTGGCGTATGATAGTAGTAGAAATGTGACTGATCAGACAGTTCCAATCATTTTTGACAATCGCGACGGTTGTTTAAATTAGTTTGTTGAAGTAGAAGTTGTTGTTGTTGTTAGAGGTGTCTAAATTTTTCGTTCATTCGATTATCGATCGTGGGGCCAATATTTGATTCATTCGAACAATTGTCTTTCAGAATTCGATTAACCGAGCGAATATTTATTTCTTGTAGTCAAAATGAACAGACATTTAAAATAAAAAATATTATGGTGTCAGAATTTTAAAAGTTACATTAAATATAATTTTAAAATAAACATGGTGCAGCATAATGGTTTTTGAATGAAATGGTATTTAAGTATATTGATAAATTTACCATTTCATAATTATTTGCGAACCATGAAAACGATCCGATTGAAAACCGACAAGGCGTGTTTTTTTTATTTAGAGTTAATAATTACCAGAACTTTAGTTAATAAACGTGAGATGAACACAAAAATTTCATTTTTTCATAAAACGAAAGAAAATTGCGATCTCAAAGAATCGCTCAATATCATCCACTTCCATTGAGGCTTTATTGAGAAACTTCTTATACAGTGCCACAAACTGCGCCACGAACACTTCCAGATGAAATATATGTTTGCTTCCTTGCTGCATCCGGTATTCATAATGCTCGGAAAAATTCAACGTTTGCGTCTTCAGACTCATATCGCAATTTTTAATCATATTCGGTACCAATCCACAGATTATAAAATTCGATAGAACGCCTTGTGATAGCAGCTGGTATAGCTGTTCCCTCACCACTTCCAGCTTCTGTGGACTTTGTTCGAGGGAAATCTGATTGGCGGTTTCTCGATGGAATATTGGCCAGTCGATTCCCGGCACCTCTTAGTTGACCGTGAACGGTTAGTGTTGTACCTTGTAAGCTTCCAGCATGAGGATAGCATAATTCTTTTCGCTAGCTCCGAAGGAATGTGCTGAAATGCGAATAGTGTTGTTACATTCAAGAAACGAACAAATGACAATCTTACATTTAAAATTTTAAGAATATCCTCCTAAGATAGAGCCGGCACTCTTATTCCCAAGCAACGACTCCTAACCGCGGGAATAACCCGTGGAATAGAATTGGCGCACAAATTCAATCTGCACGTAGACAAATACTTTTCAATGGTTCTTCTCAGCGTATCCTGAGTATCTTTGGTCAACTAATCTACCTCGGACAAGACGAGTCTCATATTCACTGGGATCAATTTGCTTGATCAAATCCGACACGACCACCCTGTTATATATCCGGACAACCGATGAATTCAACTCCATGTGGTAATTACTGCTGATGGTCCTGATTCCCATCTTCCGGTTGGAGGGCGTTGTGAAGTTCATTATCTAATTGCGTAGCCGTTCCGCGCCCGGTTGGTAAAGTTTCCGCAGCAGACAAATGATGCGAGTTTTCTTACTGGCCTGGAAGGACCGTAAAGCATGCGGGAAGTCTCCCTGGTAGCAAATATTAATCAGATGCGTAACTTGCGTTTTGTGGTAGTCCAGTTTGGACAGCTGGCGCGGTCGATAGCGGTCAATCCAGAGAGCCGTTGTACACAAATTTTTTTGATGTATTATGTATACAAAATGCCATTTATACACATCAACGTTTCAGATTTCGTCAAAAATCGGAAACGTTGATGTGTAAAAATGGCAAATATTTTTGTAACTGCGAGAATAGCAAAGTAATGTATGAAAAAAGGGGTTGCTAGCGCAGGGAATCAAGTCATAAAGAGAAGAAATACCATATCCCTGCAGTCTGCAACTGAAAATATAAGTCTGCAACAGGATAGACAGGATTGTGTTGAATCAATTGCGAACATGTCTACAAATTTAGCATCCTTGCAATGATGAGAAACCAATTTGGTAAAAAAAATCGAAGTCGAACGGGTTTCAAAATAAGTACTAAGTACTAATACGAATGACATGTGTAATACTACGTAGAGTTGGCGAAGTACCACTAAAAACGTTAAGGCCATCTGAAAAGATGAAAAGAAAATACATGTCTGACAATACAAAATTCTTTTTGTAGTTAAAATGAAACTGTATATTTACATCTGGCATCCCTGGTCGTGAAGAACGAACACAAAGAGGCGAATGTTGTGAATATTGCCAAACACCAAACCATCAGCTAGACTTTTGAGTGTCGCTCTATTCTGACATTTCAGCAACAGGACACTCACCAAGGAGCTCGGATTTCTGCTGTTAAGTAGAAGCTCACCATGTGTTAGTGTTGTGATAATACCCTTTTCACACTATTGGACTGGCTTTGGGATGGTCACCAAAGATAATCGTAGTACAAAATTTGTTGATTATCTTTGTGTGAGTACCATCACTTGATTCTCACGACAAATCGCAGCTCTGTCTATGGGTCGAGACAAACACAACAAAACAAAGACGACTCAAATCGGACCATTCCTTCTTCGGGTTTTGCGTTTAGCAAAACATTCGGCATTCCATTTTTATTTATAGAGACTATTACATTTCCGATTCTTAGTACAGGCTTCCAGGGGAATGTTTCGAGCTGTTACTCTTAGAACTTTTATCTTTCGAATTAAGTGACTTTTATAATATTTCGTTCGACCAGTAAAGAGGCATGAACGCTCGAAACCTTGCACTCCAAATGTAAAGAAAATGTAAGTAATATAGATTCGCCAAAAAATATGTTTGATACTTGATGTAGACCTTTTTTGATGTAAGATTACATCTTTCGGAAACATATTGGGGTACAAATTTTAAATTGAAAATCGAGTACATCGTGAAAATTGTCCAATTTCAAACGCTTATTGCTCAGTCTTTTCATGATGGATTGATGAAATTTTGGCCTCAATCGATTTCGGCACTCGATAACAATTTTTTATGTTGAAGAAAATTATAAATGTCATAAAAAAATAGTGGGTTATATCTATGATATAACCGCAAGGTTCACGTGGAACTACCTTAGCTGAGCAATCATTCGTTTGTATTGATTAAATTCTTGATTGAATGAAACAGTTTCCAAATTCAATTGAGTTCAATATATTTGCTCTGTGAGTGAAAAAAATGAACAAATGCCGTGTAAAGTCAATTCATTTATTGTGATTGATTGTTCTTCGTTACAAGTAAATTTAATGACGGACCTTTTACGTTTGGTATGATGACTAGAACAAAATATATGTACGGAAGAATTATCAAACGTTTGATGAACCAGCCTAAGGCTGAAAATCTTTCCAATAAAGACAAAAAAAAATTATCAAACGATTATTTTATTTTACATTTCCCTCTGAAGTTTACATCCCAAAAGTGTACATACTTCTCGAATCTCGAAAACTTGAAACTTGAAACTGGGAAGTTCATTCGCTTCTAGTGGCTGCACGATTTTCCCAGGTTCCTAAGTTTAGAAGATCATGTTAGCACAGACATATTCCACTCTGCACAAAGGCAAGCGAGGACAAAAGTACTCGCAGTTTGCCTTGGTTTAGAAATCTCTATTAGGGAACACATTTCGGTGGGAACAAAAGCTCCCCCTACTTTCGTGTGTTCTTTTTCTTCTTTTTGGCTTTAAGAGGGTTTAAACTTTTCAGTTCACTCGCCTCTAGGCTCTTTCGTGTGCTTGCAATGCCGATTTCGCTGCTTGGTTTTAAAGTCTGTGTTAGGGAACATTTTTCGATGAGAACAAAAGTCCCCCTACTTTCATGTATTTGCAATGCCGATTTCCCCAAGGCTGCTTGGTTTTGATGGCTGTGTTAGGGAAACCGTAAATCGGGCCAATCAAAACGATGCAGTTAGGGCGTTTAGATAACGCCTAATATTTTACAGTTATTCAATTGTTTATCTAATGAAAAACAACATTTTGTTAGTTGCGATAGATGCGTAGAAATATTCCCTATCAAGTGATGCAAACATCTCTCCTATCCAGTACGAAATGTTCGAGCTATAAGCATTCGAAATCTTTCATTTTTTCCTGCATGTTCTGTGTTTAGGTTTTCATTTTACCCTCCATATATTCCGGTTAGACGTAGTCCCACGTCAAAATAATTATCGAACAATTGATCACGTCACTTCTGATTGGTCGGAATTGACGACACATGCGACGGTTCCCTAACAAAGACATCAAAACCAAGCTGCCAGGGGGAAATCGGCGTTGCAAATACATGAAGGTAGGGGGAACTTTTGTTCCTACCGAAATGTGTTCCCTAACAGAGACATCTAAACCAAGCTGCCTGGGGGAAATCGACGTTGCAAATATGTATATGTAAGTCAGGGGCATGTTTATATTGCAAGTTAGGTGAGTCATACGATTAATTCTAGCAAATAAAATTAAAATTTGGAACTTCAATGTTGGTTGCTTGTGAAATTTCAAATATGAATGACCGATCATGTATTGTGAAAAATTTAGCACATATTGTAAGTGTAAAATTGTATATTGTAGCAGTTGTGTTAAAAATGACTTGATATATGAAACGATTTGTTTCAAATTCCATAAATAAAAACCAAGGTGTGGTCCCGCTCGGGAACGGATCGTTAGGTTTAAGCAGTCTGTGTTGTTGTGTTCATTTTCACCCAGGAAAACGGCGAGAAAAATTGGAAAAGTGAAAAAATATTAGAAAAAGTGATTTCTATATCACACATATACACATATATAGTAAATATTAAGTGTTGTTAGTCCAATTAAAATTCGTATTGGATTGAATAAACACTCAGAAAGTAACAATTATGAAAGAAAATCACCTTTTCCATTTCAAATATGTTTTCTCTATATTAAAGTAACATGTTTTGAAAAAAAAAGAATCGGTAATTGTGTTCGTTATTGGGAATCCATATATATAAAAATCTCGTGTCTCGATGTTCGTGGCCGAACTCCTCCGAAACGGCTCGACCGATATTAATGATATTATACTCAAAAAACATGGTCGGCATGAGAATAGGTCGTAAACTATATATGATCCCGCTAGGATACCGATTACTTTATATTTAATACCGATTAGGGTGGTCCTATGCAAAAAAAAAAATCTGAATAATTTTGTTTTTATATTTTTTGCATAAATTTGGCTTAATACATATAACCATATATAACCAATTTTTCCCCCATCTCCTATTTTTAATCACGATATTTATATTTCTATACAAACAATATAAACAATACCAAATAGTTGATCCGTCGTTCGTTTTTTAAACACATACGCAAGTAACCTTAATTCGACTAAAGCTAAGCACATCGCCAACAAGCTGGAAGCCTTTTTAGATGAGCAAAATGAATTATTGAAATTATTCTAATCACACACATGCTCGGAATGCAGAATAACAATCACGCTATTGTCGTCAACTCTGATAAAAACCCGACTGGAGAGCACGTGTGTAGATCCAATGCGCCACAGCTACCTCAATCATTAAGAACATCATTACTCATTTTGAATTAATATTTTTGAACATTTGGTTGGAGGAGACGAAACAAACGAAAAAAAAAGCGCTCAATGGATTCTTATGTGTGTCGATTGATGAATTGACACAGTCAGGACAACTTCATTCTACGATGTCTTGAGCTGTGCCAATAATCCATGGTCAACATATTCGCAGAGGTAAAGAGCGAACGTTTGCTTTTCCTATGACACTTTCAACAGAAGCGGTTCGAGAAGAATACATTCACTTGCGAGGCGCTATCATGGGCAACACCTACACGGCCTTTGTTCAAACGTGTGCACGTGTGTTCAAACAAAAGAAATGCAGTCTTTAATGAGCTCCATTACAAAATTACACGTATGTCGTCCAACATGTTGCTGGATGTATTCGGTTGAATGAAAAAAGCGAGGATTGCCTTATACGCAATGTACTTTGAACATATTTCTCATCTTCATGTGTTACTTGATGACAAAGTTACAGCGTTTCGAAAAGAATCAGCTTCGCTAATATATTTATAATCGAGTGTATGATATGGAACACCCTATATCAAAGGTGGATTTTGGATGCCCTTAAAAAGTGGGACAAATCACTGACATTTTATGATATGTGTTCGGTTGCGTAGTGATGGCGGCGGCAACAGCAACCGATCCAGTACAAAATTTCACCGAAGAACAACGCTCACCGCTGTGAATTACTTTCTCTACATCCGGTTTGGAATGCGCTGCACTTTGACGCCACTCTTAACCCGGAAACAATGCGCGAGCTCACGAAAATAGAACGATCACTCGGAAAAAAGACAAACAAAATTAACTGCTATTATTTGACGTAACGTTTAACAGGAAAGTATAGGATGTCAAATGACAATCTGATAAGTGAACATGCACTGGAAAAAATCAGAGCTGGCACTGACATGCCGAAGCAAATAAGAAGAGAAATACTAACTATGTGTAGGCTTCACGAGTAGGGGAAGCCGGGGCAAGAGTGCCACCTTAAGCTAATACGCGTTTTTGAATGCTCTTTTGTTATATTTTTTTACATTTTTGCTGGTTTGTTCATTTATACTCCTATTTAGGTGTAGCTATGCACCAAATTGTTCAAAAGTACAATTTTTTTATTAATTCGTTTATTTTTACAGGCTCAATTACATAAGTTTAAAGGAGCCGAATTCTTAAAAAAACTATTTAAAAACTATATATATATATAAACAATTCTCTTAAATCTATGGTTAGTAATGTGAAAAACCGATTACGATACATAACATATATTTGGGGCATGTAATCAAGGTCTAACCGAGCCAACACATCTCTCGTGCCGGTGGGCTGCCTTCCTCTAGCCCGAAGAGAGTTTTCTAAATTCGCTCTGGCGACAAGATACACCTAACACGACCAAACAACGTGTTCGATGTCGTGGTAACCTTGGCCAAAAACGCAAAGATTGCTGCCGGCCAGATTGAAACGAAAAAGTAGCGCGTCTAACGAACAGTGATTGGACATGAGTCGGGAGAAGGTGCGAATAAAGTCTCGATTCAAGTCCAGACTTTTGAACCATGGTTTGAGGCTAACCTTAGGGATAATCGGGTGAAACCACCGGCCCAATTCATCTTCGTTTCACTTACGTTGCCAGTTTGCGATGGTATTTTTGCGGACTAAAGAATAAAATTCGTTGAAGGCGATTTTTTTTTTGGTAATTCGTTTATTTTTACAGGCTCAGTTACATAGGTTTAAAGAAGCCAAACTCTTAACTATATTTTTACTATTAACATGATTTCTTAATTCTACTCGAGTTTAGAAGGGTGACACATTTTCTTTAGGAAAAGGATGGGATGTAAGGAGATTGTAACAATGTTTACACTCACACTCACACTCACATTCACATTCATACTCACACATCACACTGAATTCTTAAAACTATCGTCACATCTAATATGTATTAACAATTTAACTTATTCTAATGTTAGTAAGAAGGGAACCGATAGCTCGCGAAGTACGAAAAGAAGGGGGAAATGAAGGGAAAAGGATGTAAGAACAATCACACTCGATATCTTTAAGGAAAACATATATTTGGGACATGTAGTCAAGGTCTAACCGAGCCAACACATCTCTCACCGGCACATTGGGCTGCCTTCTTCGGGCCCGAAGGGAGTTTTCTAAATTCGATCTGACGACAAGATATAGCTCGCACGACCAAACAACGTGTTCGATGTCGTGGTAACCATGGCCACAAACGCAGAAATTGCTGTCGGCAAGCTTGAAACGAAAAAGTAGCGCATCTAAAGAACAGTGATTGGACATGAGTCGGGAGAAGGTCCGAATAAAGTCCCGACTCAAGTCCAGACTTTTGAACCACGGTTTGAGGCTAACCTTAGGGATAATCGAGTGGAACCACCGGCCTAATTCGTTTTCGTTCCACTTGCGCTGCCAGTTTAGTGATTGTATTTTTACGAACTAAAGAATAAAATTCATTGAAGGCGATTGGACGCTGATAAATAACGCCTTCAATTGCACTTACCTTTGCTAATGAGTCAGCCCTCTCATTACCCGGAATTGAGCAATGTGAAGGGACCCAGACAAAGGTAATGACATAACAGCGTCTGGATAAAGCACTCAAAATTTCTCGTATTCTCTCAAGGAAGTACGGCGAGTGCTTTTCCGGCCTCACTGAACTGATAGCTGATAGCTTCGACAGAGCTAAGACTATCTGTTACAATGTAATAGTGTTCAACAGGTCGTGAGGCGACGCTGTCCAGCGCCCAGTGAATTGCTGCCAATTCAGCAATATACACTGAGCAAGGATTCTGAAAACTGTGGGAGGTGCTGAAAATTTCGTTGAACACTCCAAATCTTGTGGACTGATTCATAGAGGACCCATCAGTAAAGTACATATTATCACAATCGATACGCCCATACTTTGCATTGAAGATCGTAGGAACGATCTCCGATAGAAGATAATCTGGATTTTCATGGATTTTCTCCTTCATGAAAAGATCAAAATGCACAGAGGAATTGATGTAGTCAGGAAAACAAACACGGTTGGGAATATACGGAGAAGGATCAATCTGCATGGAGATGAATTCATGATATGAACTCATTAATCCGGAGTGAAAATTTAGCTCGATCAGCTGCTCAAAATTTCCGATCACCAATGGGTTCATGACCTTACACCGGATAAAGAACCGAAGAGATAATAAATTGAAGCGATCTTTTAGTGGGAGTACGCCTGCCAAAACCTCGAGACTCATGGTATGCGTTGAGGGCATACATTCCAACGCAATACGGATACAAAGATACTGAATTCGCTCGAGTTTAATGAGGTGTGTTTTGGCAGCTGATTCAAAACAGAAACTGCCATACTCCATCACTTAGAGAATAGTTGTTCGATACAACATAATAAGATCTTCGGGATGGGCTCCCCAACAGGTGCCGGTAATTGTACGGAGAAAGTTTATTCTTTGTTGACATTTTTTACTCAGATACCTAATATGGGCCCCCCAAGTACATTTGGAGTCGAACCAGACCCTTGAATACTTGATACTTGAATGACATAGCATGAGTGATCGGTTTACACAAAAGTTGAAGCTTTGGTTTTGCTGGTCTCTGCTTCCTAGAATAAACCACCATCTCTGTTTTCTCCGTGGAGAATTCGATCCCTAGCCCAATGGCCCAGGTTGAAAAATTGTTCAAAGTATCTTGTAAGGGTCCTTGCAGGTCGGATTCGTTTGATCCTACGACAGACACCACTCCATCATCTGCAAGTTGTCTTAGGTTGCAATTTTGTGTAAGGCAATTGTCGATGTCGCTTACATAGAAGTTGTACAAAAGGGGGCTTAAACATGAGCCCTGGGGGAGGCCCATGTAAGAGAACCGACTTACTGCCGAATCTCCGTGAGAAAAGTTCAAATGTTTCTCACAAAGTAAGTTATACAACATATTATTCAATAGGGGCGGCAGACCCCGAGAGTGTAATTTGTCTGACAAAACCTCGATTGAAACAGAATCAAAAGCCCCCTTTATGTCCAAGAATACTGAAGCCATTTGTTTTTTTTTTCGGCGTTAGCCATTTGAATTTCTGAAGAAAGCAACGCAAGACAATCATTCGTCCCCTTGCCCCTGCGGAACCCATATTGTGTATCTGAGAGTAGGCCATTCGTTTCAACCCAACGATCAAGGCGAAACAAGATCATTTTCTCCAACAATTTCCGTATACAAGACAGCATTGCTATTGGGCGGTACGAATTGAAGTCGGACGTGGGTTTCCCAGGTTTTTGAATAGCTATAACTCGTACTTGTCTCCAATCATCTGGAACAATATTATGTTCCAGAAACCGATTGAATAAATTCAACAAGCGATGTTTCGCCACATCGGGGAGGTTTTTCAACAAGTTGAACTTAATTCGATCCGATCCTGGAGCAGAATTGTTACATGAAAGGAGAGCAAGAGAGAATTCTACTATCGAAAACTCGGAATCAAGATCGCACCTATCTTGTGGTATATCTCGAACAATTTTTTGCACAGGAGCGGAATCAGGACAAACCCTCCGTGCATCTCTGGAATTGATGGCTAGAGCAATCGCGTCCGCATATTTTTTCCAGTCAATGTGTCTTGTGAGGTCATATGCCATGTTTATAGATTCAGAAGAATTCGACCCAATGGTGATGGAAATTTTGATTGGCAAGTGATCACTGTTCAAAAGTTATGTTTACTATGGAAATGTTTCATTTACAAAAATGATGTTTTTGGCTTGTATTTTTCCAGTACGGGGCAAGAATGTCACCTCAACGGGGTAAGAGTGCCAGTCTTATAAAAATATAATTTTTGATGAAAAAAGCACTGTGAAATTCACGGTGGTTGTTCTCCGACCAATTTGGATGTTGTCGAAAGAGTGATCTAAATTATTTAGTTCTGCGATTTTATACCCTAGATTCGAGATGTCGTATGTTGTCAGCCCATGAAATAACCTCTGCATATTAAGGTTGTGACTCACGAGTTACTCCTTCTGTTGTTTAGAAAACACAGTTTCAAAACGGCCTAACTTCTGCACATATTTGGCTAATGTTCCTCTGGGCAAACTATATTCCTCCGCAGCTCGTCTCCATGATTTACAGAATGTACGGCAACAACCATAGTTTCCATCTGCCACTGGTTTCGGAACGAATTCCGTTCATATTTACAAACTATGACCACAACAAACACAAACACGAATACACTATTTGTGTCTGACAGATCGAATTCGAGTTTACGACTATGGTATTTTTACCCCGGTAATAATGGCTTCTTTTGCCCCGGAAGTTGAGAGATAACAAATTTATTTTTTATTGAAATAAATGCGTACGATTTAAATTAGTTCATACAGTAAGTTGAAGAAAAATGATTATTCTGTTTGTATTTATGGGTGGAGTCATGCACACATATAGAAACTGAGGGTATTTCGTTAATTTGCGCCTGTGCGTTCTTATATAGATTGCAGTTGTAAGAAGCTCAGTTAGTATTTATCTGTTTTCCTATAACAAATATTTAAGGTTCTGGCTGATAATATGTGATATATATGCAGTATCTGTATAAAACAAAGTTCAGTAGTTAAATAATTGTAAAATATGGAAATAGGCAAAATAATCAGATGGGCACTCTTGCCCCGTATGGCACTCTTGCCCCGGGTTTCCGTGTAAACAATATGTCATTTCCAATTCATATCTACGTAAATCTTCAAAGTCTTCGTTATCAAAGCAAAGAAAAAGAAGGAGAGGAAGACTTCATTTATGGTCTTGCTTTTGCCAGCGAGCAGCCAACAGTCGAACACAGATGTTTATTCGACGTGAAATCGCTTCGGAAGGTCGATAGTGAGTTGTGAACGAAAGATGAAACACCGCAGTGAATTTTTTTCTCTATTGATTTTTTGTTATTAAACCAGAGACAGGTAATCGATAAAAAAAATCGTTGACATATACTGTCAGGGCGAGATTGATTGACAAAGCATAAAAACAACAATTAGTACGTATGGATGAATCATACACAAAGTTGGATTATGGTTTAGGTGGAATAAATGAAAAATCACCCTTGGTTGCAGTGTGTGTCAGCTATGTGTCTAGAAGAAGTAATAGATATTGAGCACATTACTTGCATTGGTGAATAAAACGAAAATCTTGACCAATCTTGAAAATCTTGGCCAGTTTGTGCATTGTTCTCGCAAGGACAAGAATTGCTCATGAATCAACCATTTTCATATGCTTTTACAAAAAACACAAAAGCCATCGGCTCTTTTCAGGCCCACCAAAACAATAAAAAAATAGAACAGTTACTCATAAAACTTTGATACATTCTAAAATAGTATCCGAAGTGACAAACAATCGAATTGAATAAAAAAAAACTGTAGTCCCAGTATCTTTTTTAAAAATAAATCACTGGTACGTTTTTACACAAATGATTTAATTATGTTCGTTGTTTGACTGCGTGAGAGCTAGTCCACTCTGAAACATTATAAGTTTTTCGGTAATTCTACCAAAACTTGACATTATAATATCAGATTGTTTTCAGACAATTCTTTTCTGCGATCCATTTTTATTTGTAAAGATAGAAGACGATATAGGAGTGCGTTTTATCACAAAATCCATTTCCACTTTCCAACGTAGATCGACTTCGTTAGCGCAAACATCAAATGGACTAATAACGCCTGTCAATATGTAATTGTAGAACACATGATAATTAAATTCTTCGAATTTTCCCATTTTCTTTCAGAGTTTTCCGAAGATTTCCAATTAACATGTTTGGTTGTATCCAAAAACCCCTCACATCCCAGATTTGGCTCAATTTGCTTGATTAGTTCTCGAGTACCTCTTTAGAAAGTGGGAAAGAAATGTCAAACCATCATAAAACCATTTACTGCTCCCTAAAACCTCCATATGCCAAATTTGCCACTTGGTTGATGAGTTTTCGAGTTATGCAGAAATTTGTCTTCCATCTGTATCGCAGATTGCTTGATTAATTATCGAGTAATGTAGAAATTTGTGTTTCATTTGTATGGCAGCAACCCCCCTCCCCTTCACCCTTCTTAGAGAGGGGGAGGAGTATTGAACTACCGTAAAAGCATTTATTGCACCCTAAAACCTTCACGTGCCAAATTTGGCTCCGTTTGCTTGATTAATTCTCGAGTAATACAGAAATTTGTGTTTCATTTGTATGGCAGCCCCCCTATATATATATATATATATATATATATATATATATATATATATATATGCTTTACAGTTTTAAAGGCACTGCCAATTAAGAATCGGTATGATTTCAATCGGATATACCGTTCTTAATCATATTTCGGACGCTTCAGGCATATAATGCAGATAACATATCTAAACTTAATGTACAAGTATTGTTTGGTTGATATTTTTAATAAATTAGTTCCATATGCTTTTAAGATTTGATTGAAAACATAAAAAAAAAATCATCGAATAAAATGCTTTTTAAATAGAACGAATAAGAATCAAACTTCGGACACTAAATCAAATTTCGGACAAATTGAATTCAAATTTCGGACACTTTATTTTGTAATTTTTTGGATGAAAATTACATTACACTTGATTATATTTTATAGTCACCTGCGAAACACTTACCAAGCAATCACAGTAACCTAATAACGAAGATGAGAACTGATGAAACACGGGAGAAATTTAAATATTTATGAACGGGTGAATTCTACGTGCTCACGCTAAGGAAACGTCAAATACAAACGATAATGAGTAGTGTAGTAAGATTTCTGCCGATTGTGTTATAATTCAAATGTAGTTCTCATGTGAAATGATAGTGAAACCAAGAGAATACTTTAAAAAAGCAATTGTGATATTAATTTTGTAGTTATATCATCAGTGCATTAAGCATTTCAAGATATTAGAACAAAGTGTCCGAAATATGATTGAGAACGGTATATTAGAATCTGTCTGATTTTGAATAAAACGCTATTAGATGATAATGTGATGTATTTATTGTAGTTTAAATATACGAAATGGGTTCTTAATCCTCTCGAATAAAAATTCGAACTTTGAACTTGATACATGCCATCAACATCTGAACAACCTTTTGGTAAATTTTCCCTCTCTTATTCAGTTTAGCTTCGATGATAACCCAATACAATCTTTGGGCGGAATCCCGGACAGTTTGAGGGGTTCATCCCTATCCTAATGTCCTCTGCTCCTTTATTGCGATACCACTGATACTTACTGCAGTTGAAACTCGTAAAAACAGCGAAAACCTGACGGGACCCGCTGGAATCTAATAAACGCCAATACACTTTTTTTTTCTATGTTGATTGTGATCAAAATCGGAGTCTTCCGGTCTGCCGATGGCCTTTAGATTCACTGCCAAATCGAAAAACTTGTCCGCAAAAACAAACTTATATTTATGTCAAATGGGTAAACATTGAATTATTATGTTGTTTGAAAATTAACATCGGATGAACTGAAATATGAAATAGAAAATGGTTTCCAAAAGATGATTTGGATGTATGATGTAAGTGAATTGATTAAAAAGCTGCTGCTATGCTTTAAGGATCAGGGACCTCATTATCCGTAATTGCTGAAAACAAACTACGAACGAACAACATACAAATTTGGTAACACAGAAATCGTTTTCCGCATGCATGCTGTATGCATACATAATTGTTACTTCTTTTCACTTGTCAGGGCGAACCGAAAACTGTTCAGAGACAGCACAGCTTTCTTGTCTCATTATCATATTTTCTCATTCACCCCAAGCAGCCCGTAGGTAGGAAGGTAGCTCTGTATGGGGAAGGTGAACTCCTGTTTCCGTCTGCGTGTAATGTTACTATTTCGAACGAACGGACGTGGGTTTATGGTGGTAAACTTTCACTTTCGCTTCTCTAGTCATGCTGCTTTGCTTGCGAAAACGCACCAGCGTACCTTCCGGTGTCTGGTGACGCCATCGTAGCCAGCGCCTTCGAACTTATTCTCATTACATATTTTTGAAACTTACGTTCCATCTTGGGGCCTATTTTCTTCTTTGCGCTCCCATTTTACCACCCATTATTTTACAGCTGCCATGAAAGTTTCATCTCGTACTATCATATACAGTCACCGTTTTCTGTCGCATGTGTTATAAACACTCTACGGTTGATGTTGCTTTAATGAAGCATTTACGAAATAAGTACGAAACGGAGAAATGTTCTTAAAATACCAACCATAACGGAACATTCAGCTCATAATGAATTTCGATTGTCCATACACAATTGGATTATATTAATTGAGAATTGTTCTAAATCAATAAAATAATATGAAAAAGTCTACTAAATTCTATCGACATTTTTTTTTCATTTTGGCTTCTTCAACACGATTTGAAACGTGTTCTTGACATCTCGAAACGTGAAAATATGTTCATATTACAAGAAAGTTCTCGACTGCGAAATCAATTGCATTCAATTCCATTGAATTGCGAACATCGAATACCATCTGTTGCAGTACTCATAATATACATTCTGTTAGCAACACGAAGTTGTTCAAATATAGCGACAATATTCATGCTCAAATACAACTCGACGCACATCGAGCAAGGATATTACCTCCATTGCGCTACTTCGTATCCACCAACAGATAGGATATCGTACGAAATGTGGAATGCTGCCAAAAGTTTAGCACTTTCCGGTTCCTGAATTTGTTTCGCAACAGCCATTAGCGTTGTCCAAAGAAATGTTTCCTCTGCTCCAGCCGCCGGTGAACGGGTTCTAAAAACCAAACCACAGAAAACGTGTTACCCTGCTTTTTGTGTATGAAGGATGCATGCCTCACATTAACTTTCGGAAGCTGTCAAAGTAATTCAAACACATTCTCTTGATGCTCAAAGCTGCTCAGCTAATTTAGCGGATGTTTGAGGAATCCTGATTAGATTAGGTCTTGCTGGAAACAATACTATGTCTATCTGTGTACATCATTCAATGGATAGCAAAGTGAAACAAGCAAGATGAACATGAAAGAAAAACTTCTTCTATGAACACATTGGATGAAGTTTGGCACGTGAATACTTTTGCATGGAATATTGTGTTTTTGGTGTATTGTTAGCTTAGCTATATAATGTTTTGAGCGAATGAATCATGTTGGAAACCATCAAAAAGATATTCCTATTCCTATTTCCTATTTCCAATTTCCTATTTCCTATTTCCTATTTCCTATTTCCTATTTCCTATTTCCTATTTCCTATTTCCTATTTCCTATTTCCTATTTCCTATTTCCTATTTCCTATTTCCTATTTCCTATTTCCTATTTCCTATTTCCTATTTCCTATTTCCTATTTCCTATTTCCTATTTCCTATTTCCTATTTCCTATTTCCTATTTCCTATTTCCTATTTCCTATTTCCTATTTCCTATTTCCTATTTCCTATTTCCTATTTCCTATTTCCTATTTCCTATTTCCTATTTCCTATTTCCTATTTCCTATTTCCTATTTCCTATTTCCTATTTCCTATTTCCTATTTCCTATTTCCTATTTCCTATTTCCTATTTCCTATTTCCTATTTCCTATTTCCTATTTCCTATTTCCTATTTCCTATTTCCTATTTCCTATTTCCTATTTCCTATTTCCTATTTCCTATTTCCTATTTCCTATTTCCTATTTCCTATTTCCTATTTCCTATTTCCTATTTCCTATTTCCTATTTCCTATTTCCTATTTCCTATTTCCTATTTCCTATTTCCTATTTCCTATTTCCTATTTCCTATTTCCTATTTCCTATTTCCTATTTCCTATTTCCTATTTCCTATTTCCTATTTCCTATTTCCTATTTCCTATTTCCTATTTCCTATTTCCTATTTCCTATTTCCTATTTCCTATTTCCTATTTCCTATTTCCTATTTCCTATTTCCTATTTCCTATTTCCTATTTCCTATTTCCTATTTCCTATTTCCTATTTCCTATTTCCTATTTCCTATTTCCTATTTCCTATTTCCTATTTCCTATTTCCTATTTCCTATTTCCTATTTCCTATTTCCTATTTCCTATTTCCTATTTCCTATTTCCTATTTCCTATTTCCTATTTCCTATTTCCTATTTCCTATTTCCTATTTCCTATTTCCTATTTCCTATTTCCTATTTCCTATTTCCTATTTCCTATTTCCTATTTCCTATTTCCTATTTCCTATTTCCTATTTCCTATTTCCTATTTCCTATTTCCTATTTCCTATTTCCTATTTCCTATTTCCTATTTCCTATTTCCTATTTCCTATTTCCTATTTCCTATTTCCTATTTCCTATTTCCTATTTCCTATTTCCTATTTCCTATTTCCTATTTCCTATTTCCTATTTCCTATTTCCTATTTCCTATTTCCTATTTCCTATTTCCTATTTCCTATTTCCTATTTCCTATTTCCTATTTCCTATTTCCTATTTCCTATTTCCTATTTCCTATTTCCTATTTCCTATTTCCTATTTCCTATTTCCTATTTCCTATTTCCTATTTCCTATTTCCTATTTCCTATTTCCTATTTCCTATTTCCTATTTCCTATTTCCTATTTCCTATTTCCTATTTCCTATTTCCTATTTCCTATTTCCTATTTCCTATTTCCTATTTCCTATTTCCTATTTCCTAGATCCGAAAATTAGTCCGCATCGCTGCACTTAGCATCGAATGACTGACATTTTCGATTAGCGGTACCGATAAACCAATTCTCGCATTTGATTTCTCACTTTTTATCGCTAGACATAATACTGCCTATGGCATTGGATTGCTGGTAAATCAGTTTCCTCCTCGTGTGTGCATAGTTTGGATATGTATGATAGCAATTTTGTCGATGGCTCGTCGTAAAATAGACTTCGTTGATTTTTGACGTTACACAAAAAAACAATTTCACGTTTCACAAAAAGAAGGGTGACACGTTGTACAACCATCAGTAGAGCGAGCCCTCAGCAATGAAATTAATATGCTCGTGCTGATCCATGGAAGAAACATCTCTGGATATCGTTAAGACAGTCGCCAAAGAGTATGAGGATATAAAAAGTAATACCAAAGAGAGATTCTGCAAACTCGCTGATGGTACAAAATTGCGAGTACATACTTTGTGCTATTTTTGTTACAAGAACAAAACAAATTTACTAAAACAAAAAACTATTTATAACGTCTGGGAAAAAAAGATACATGCAATATTTTTAAAACCAGCTCAGCGTTGTGGGTGCTCGAATGAAGATGGCCCAGACTAACAGTTCTTGTATAATATTGCAATGGTTAGAAAATACATACATAACAGTCTGATACTGCAGTCTAAATGATCCTTAGAACTTTTATCATTGTTGAAATTCCTTTTTTTAAATATATATATTTCTTATGTTTTTTTTTCGTTTGTTTGTCCCTTCAATCCATAGCTAGTTCCTTTATTTAATTACTATTCAAATTAATTTTATTTAATTTTAAATACGCTCAATATAGTCTTCTGATAAATTGAAACTTCGAGAAATCGTCTCTCAAACAACATAAAAAATTTCACACATTCCTCTCATCATTCTCCGTATCATTGAATTTTCATGAGACATCCAACGATTATGCTTAGACTGGTGAGGAGGACGAACGAGCAATGTAACGAAGTGGCTTATCAGACCTATTTTTCCACTTTGCAGTGTTAGTTACACTAACATACATCTACCGGCAGCCGACTGACATTGAATTATTCATGACTTGTATATTTATAGACGGGAAGTGTCGAGATGGTGTTCTTTTCCGCTGAGGTCTATCCAGCAGGATATATAACACGAGATTTCATTGTCGATTCGTTATGATTTCTGTGGCGTGTAGCCTCAAAATCCCTACAACAATCCTCACGGAGAGATTTTCCTTCACTCGAACACGTTCCGGTTTTTTCATTGTGTTGCTTTTTTTTTAACTATGTGGTTGAGTACAACACATTCATTTGTCGACTAGGAGAAGTCTTCATCGCAAGGAATAACTCCACTTGATATTGGCCCTTTACATCCTGCGATTTTAAAAATAATTTAAATATTAATTAGAAAATCATGGATATATGTGATAGCTCATGATAGCTTCTAAAAATAAACGTTCGAAATATCAGTGCGTATAAAACTCAATTGGTACCAATGTATAAGACCGCTCAGTGGATCTACATTACTAGTCACATTTGTCTAGAGTTCAATTAAGATATCTATAATATTAATTAAACTCCATCATGGTGATGATAAGTAAAAAGACGGAAACACTCCGCAAATACGCCACCAGTACCGGAAGGCTACTTTATGTACAAAGCGCGAGTGTTGAGCCGGTATTCCACTGAGGCGACATCTAGTGGCAAGCTGCACCGATTTGTCCATTTAACAGTAGAAGGATTGGATTGACACATCGTATCACATGCGTGTTGCGGCGGAAAAATTGTTTGTGGCGTGCGTCCTTTTTTATTCATACATCCTGGTTTCTTTACGCCGATTTTCCAATTAACGTGGTTTTTCAACGAGGTACCTATACCTAAAATTAAAATTAAAATTAAAAACCTGGGTGTATTTAAAACCCGGTACGCCATCGGGAATAGTGTGATTTGAACCATCTTACGTCATTCGCCGTGTAGAATAGAGAGGATTGCCTAATGGTTTTCTCAGTGGAATTTCGGCTTTATCAATTATATAATCATGCTCGCAGCTGATTGTGAGATGTCGCCAGAGAAAAGCTGACGATGCTGCAAAGACAAACCAAGAGATGGGAAGTGGCGAGAGCGGGTGCTGCGGAAGTTCCCATTATGTGTCTCCTTTTGTGTGGTAGAATTTCAATTTTCTCTGACCGCAAGAGTTTAAGAGGGTCACTGCCTGAGGGAAGAGCAAGCGGCAATGCTTGTGACAAAAAAAAGAACCCTGTGGTTTATTTAAAGCACATGAGTACGTGCAGCTGCCCTGTTGGATAAGAGTGAAAAAAGATGCTAAATGAAATGAGATTTGTCTTTTTCATTGGAAGCAAGATTTCTAATTGAATCGTATATTGTAGGATTAAATTAAACACAGAGGGAAAAGTTGTTTTCTCATGCCATTCAATTTTATTATGTAAAGAGTTATAATACGCAGCTATCGGAAAGAACGTTCCACATGATTTTTCAAACCAGCAGAAATGTAAATGTAAAACTTATGGTGGATTGAATAGATTTCTTCTAGAAGCAGTTTCTGATTCAATATACTCCGTTATTTCTATAGGGCTTGTACAGTGATGCTTCTGAATCCGGACACTTCTTCATAACATTCAATATCATGCCTAAACCATGACATTTTTTGCATGTTGAATTGATATGACTGATAGTTACTATTGTGTCAATTTAGTTTAATGTCACACATATTACCTAGCTGTTAATAAAAAAATTTTAAAAATCAAAAATCAATGTGAATTTCACAAACCCATGTCCGGAATAAAAAGCACATTCAGAAAATGCTTTTGAATCCGGATAAAATCCGGACGGTTAAAAGTTGACGATTAAATTTCTCATTGAAGGAGTTGCAATAGGGGTATGTTAGAAGACTAAGAATGGGGTATGGAGTGCGGAGCAAAGATTTTCGACCCGGGAAACCCCAAAACTCTTCGGTATACAGCACGGGGTCGATTATATGACCCGTTTGTATGAACGTGGGTAACTTTGTAACTTTGTCTGTAGCGCTGTCCTACATTAATAGAAATTTAACCCCTTTCCTGTTGACCGATTGATCTGAATTTTGGAACATATCTTTATATCTGCAGTCATTATAAAAGTGCGTATTTCATGATCTTGAAAATCCAAAATGGCGGCCGCTACAAAATGGCGAATTTCATATTTCCTCAGAACCGCATCACTATGTGTATCAAATGGAAGGGCTTGATTAGTAGAATACAATTATTGATGAGAAAAAGTAAATCCAAGATAGCGGCCGCTACAAAATGGTGGATAACATATTTTCTCAGAACCCCATCAATATGGGTATTAAACGAAAGAGATTGACTAGTAGAACACAGTTGTTCATGAAAAAGGGAAATCCAAAATGGCCGCCACCACAAAATGTTTTGAAAACAATATTTTTCTTTCAAAACAGCATCAATATGTGTATCAAATGAAGGGGTTAACTATTTGAACACAAATCCAAAATGAGCCACGTCAGATTTCCATTTTCTACAGTTAGATGTTTCATTACATGTCCCTCGATTTTATTCAAGTCTCATCGATGCCCTAGATTATTGAAGAAAGGGGTGTGGTAACTACTAACTGCTACTTACCTTATTATTTTCTAGCTTTTAGTACATCATCTGTATCATTGTTATTTTTAATCACAATGAAACCGTTGAACTTAAAAAGTGTTTTTTACTTATTTTTTTTTTTAGTTCTTGGTACACTATCTGTATCATTAGTATATTTCTCTACAATAAACCCGTTCAACAATTTCTTTAAAATTTTGGATTTGCATTTTTCATAAATAACCGTGTTCTACTAGTCGATCTCTTTCGTTTGATACCCATATTGACGGGGTAATCCGCCATTTTGTAGGGAATATGTAATCCGCCATTTTGTAACGGCCGTCATCTTGGATTTACATTTTTCATTAATAATTGTATTCTCAATATAATCGTGTATTCTGTATTGTATTCTATTTATCAAGCCCTTTCATTTGATACCCATATTGATGGGGTTCTGAGGGAATATGTAATCCGCCATTTTTTGCGGCCGCCATCATAGATTTACATTTTTCATAAATTACTGTATTCTACTAATCAAGCCCTTTCATTTGATACTCGTATTGATAGGATTTTGAAAAAATATATATATGGCGCTATCTTGTAGTGATCATTTTGTAAAAATACAATAAATAATAGAATTAATAAAGAAAAATTGTACCAAACGTGTTTCCATTTAGTCCCGCTACTTATGAAGCACCCGTTAATAAGTTCTACAAGAATTAATTGTGGGTTGGGGAAAAAGACATGTCGTATATTGTCAATATATGGCAATACTTAAACATATCTTGTGTTGTACTTATCGCATCGGGCTATACGGCTATTTAAAGACGACAATCTGTGCTACAAGTGTCGTTTTGATAGTGTTGTGATTATCCTTTTCAGTATCAAGTTATAGCGCGTCAAATATGGAGTCCACCAAGCAAGTAATTCGCCATATTTTACGATTTGCTACCTGCGAGGTAAAACTGCAACGAAGACGGCCGAAAAAATACGTGTAGTTTATGGACCTGATACTGTAACGATTCGCACAGCACAGCGTTGGTTTGATCGATTTAGTTCTGGTGTAGTGGCTGTAAAAGATACACCCTGTACTGGTAGGCCAATCGTTGTGGAAACCGATAAAATCGTTGAAATCATCCAAGTAGACCGGCATGTGAGCACTCGCTCGATTGGCCAGAAACTGAGTATAGACCATAAAACCGTTTGGAACCATTTGCAGAAGATTGGTTTCCAAAAAAGGCGGTGAGCCGGCCCAAACCATCGCCAAGCCCGGATTGACGGCCAGGAAGGTTTTGCAGTGTGTTTGGTGGGATTGGGAGTGAATCATCCTCTATGAGCTGGTCAACTATGGCCAGACCCTCAACTCGGTTCTCTACTGAGCACGCTTGACCGTTTGAAGCAGGCGATTGACCAGAAGCGGCCAAAAATGATCAATAGGAATGGTGTTGTTTTCCAACAGGACAACGCTCGGCCTCACACATCTTTGATGACCCGCCAGAAGCTACGGGAGCTCGGATGAGATGTCCTATTGTACCCACCGTATAGTCCGGACCTGGCTCCAAGTGATTATCATCTCTTCCGGTCCATGCAAAACGCTCTTGGTGATTCAAGTTGGCCTCAAAAGAAGCTTGCGAAAACTGGCTGTCTGAGTTTTTTGCAAATAAGGAGGGGGATTTTATAAGGGGGGGATAATGAAGTTGCCTTCTAAATGGCAACAAGTTTGCGAACAAAACGGCGCACGTTTGACTTAAATTGGATAATTTTAAATATGTTAAATAAAGCGTCAAATTTCGATCAGAAATGCGACATTTCTTTTTCCCCAACCCTATAAATAATTTATCTGAAAGAATTGCAAAGAAAACAAGTGTCCGGATTTCAAAACATGATTAAAAAGTGTTCGGATTTAAAATCACGACACGATGAAAGGAATTTCAAATTTTGAACAAATACAACATGATTTTGTGGAATTCTGTGATTCATAAATTAGATGAATTCCTTCTAATTCTATAGGAACGCAAATTTTTCATGCTATGATATGTCAATATTTTTCAGTAGTTATATTCGTAAGCGCTTAAGCGTCCGGATTTCGAAGCATTACTATATAAAGGGTGTGTCACATCAAATTGCATCACGGAAAAAACGCTGTAGAAATTCGCCCAGTAGACCGATCCTTTTGAAAATTTTAGACAGTAAAATAAAAACTATTAAACAACTTTTGGCATTTTCTTTTTATTCATACTTCGAGCCCAAGCCCGTATGCTCGCACCTTCCTCTTTACCCCGTCCATAAGGTTCTATACAACGTCAGGTTGTAGTTTTTTTTGAACAGAAATCCATTTTCTCTTGAAGTCCACCTCCGATTTGACAACTTTTGGGTTCTTCCGGAGGGCCTGCTTCATAATCGCCCAATATTTCTCTATTGGGCGAAGCTCCGGCGCGATGGGCGGGTTCATTTCCTTTGGCACGAAGGTGACCCCGTTGGCTTCGTACCACTCCAACACGTCCTTTGAATAGTGGCACGAAGCGAGATCCGGCTAGAAGATGGTCGGGCCCAATAGTGGTAGTAAGCGCTTCTGTAGGCACTCCTTAAGGTAAACCTGCCCGTGTACCGTGCCGGTCATCACGAAGGGGGCGCTCCGCTTTCCGCAAGAGCAGATCGCTTGCCACACCATGTACTTTTTGGCAAACTTGGATAGTTTCTGCTTGCGAATCTCCTCCGGAACGCTGAATTTGTCCTCTGCGGAGAAGAACAACAGGCCCGGCAGCTGACGAAAGTCCACTTTGACGTAGGTTTCGTCGTCCATTACCAGGCAATGCGGCTTCGTCAGCATTTCGGTGTACAGCTTCCGGGCTCGCGTCTTCCCCACCATGTTTGGCTTTCGTCGCGGTTAGGAGCCTTCTGAACCTTGTATGTACGCAGGCCCTCCCGCTGCTTGGTCTGCTGGACGAATGAACTTGACAAATTCTGCTTATTGGCGACATCCCGGACCGAACTTCTCGGATCACGTCTAAACTGCTTAACTACGCGCTTGTGATCTTTTTCACTGACAGAGCATCCATTTTTGCCGTTCTTCACCTTCTGGTCGATGGTTAGGTTCTCGAAGTATCGTTTTAGTACTCTGCTGACCGTGGATTGGACGATTCCCAGCATCTTACCGATGTCCCGATGTGACAACTCCGGATTCTCGAAATGAGTGTACAAGATTAATTCACGACGCTCTTTTTCGTTCGACGACATTTTTCCAAATTTACGAAAAATTGACAGTGAAGCATGGCCAACGTGATCTATACACTCTTATCTGATTATAAAACCAAAGCTGAAGATATAATTCCTAAAAATTAAATTTCTACAGCGTTTTTTCCGTGATGCAATTTGATGTGACACACCCTTTAAGTTAACACTAATTCAGAGGCGATAGCTGTATGCCGAATTCAATGAGTTGAGTGTGCTGCATGGGTTTTAATCACTCCATCACAGATCACAAACACAAGAAAAACAAGAAATTATAAGAAACACAAAGGAAGATGAAATAGAGAAGGTTAATAGAAATAGAGTTGAAAGGAAACGGTTATTGGAACAACCAAAATTATAATGTCCTGTAAATAATATATGTTAAATTGTTAAATGTTATTTAATATATACGAGTATAAATATACGAGTTGTGAATGAATTGTAAATAAATGGACTACTATGTAAATGAACTGCTATGTAACTACTATGTAACTCAACTCACCCCCAAAAATATTTACTCCAGAAGGAAAACTCCGACAGTCCCAGGTCGAAGAAACGCAGGATATGGTCATGCGCAAGGCATCGAACCAGCTCCCAAACAGAGTGCTTAGTAGATGGCTTAGATAAAAACAGTAAGAAAAAATGAATCCATTTCTAAATTAGTTATTTCACGAATCAGTTCAACTCCGGGAAAATGCTCGTTCGTCCCTTCGAACTCCGATCGAGTGATAAAAATAATGTAATTCTAGTGAAAATGTGAAAATGAGCTGTAAATGAGAAAGTTGTTTCTTTTCTGTTTTTTTTCCACCATCATATTTTGCTTCATGCGCACAGGTTGTTTGTTAGTTGATTGTCTTGAAAGATGCACATTATACTTTTCTTTCTTGCGTAGATTTGTTTTTGTCGGTTTGTTCGAAAAATCGAAAAGTACTTTGGTAATTTTCCATGGCTTTGGAAGATAAACATATGGTACTGTTTTGGCATCAAATGATAGCTCAGTTTATTAGTTATCCACTCATTCAATTTTGTATAACTTTTTAGAGCAATAAGTTCAGTTTAAAGCAAGTGTGGGCGAAAGCTGTTTTCAATCTTAATAAGAAAACTAATTAAAAATTAATTAATATGTGGTCATTTCTGCATTGTCAATCTGATAAAAGGATACATATTGTGATGTAGGGCAAAAATCATTCGGCTGAGCCCCCTATAGAAAAAAAAACAGTTGGGGAAATTGAGTGTTCGAAAGATCTAATGTTGGCCATAACGAGCATCATTTTTCTGCTGAATCATCCAACACATCTAACCGCGCATTCTAGTTTATTTATTTCAGAAGACGGAAGGTTTTTTCACTTATTTTTACATTTTGTAAGTATCAATCGTTTTGGCAAATATTGTCGGAAAGTCGGAATTACAATCAGTAATAGTGTTCTGGGATCGATACCAGGCGTCTTGGTCAGATTCCAGACCAGAAAAATTGCATTGAGACCAATTCGAATTGTGCATGGATCTTTTCACTGTTGTTCGAGCATTTTCAAACACTTTCGATGCTTGGTCAAAGAATATCCGTCCTTGGTGGCCTGCGTTGCTCTTTCAAGCTCCTCCTTTTTCCAACGTTGTCTGTCCATCTTTTTTTTTGTAATTCAGCGACATCTGGAATCAATCAGACCATAGAAAATCCTCAAACCTGTAGGACAAATTCACCCCACACAAAATGTCAAAATTAATATGCAATTGATTTAATTTATTGTTATCAAACTTACAGGTTCTTCTTCTGTAGGCGAACAGAACTTTACTGCACAATACACGAAAAGTTTGTTTAATCAGCGGAAAAAAACTTGAAACCACCATCGGAAAATTCACATTTTTTGACAATCAAATTGATTGCTGTGTTCGTGCTACCATTTCCCTCTACCTGTTCAATTTTTCCATAGTTTTTCCACGTTAGGTACATACGGTTCGACAATAGAAGGATATGACATTATAAAAAATCCAAATCACTCCGTATGTCAAAATCCCTCCCAACTTACCCTACATGGAACGATGATTCTAATGAGGTTGCTGGAATGAATATTTTTCCGCCGGATCGAGTGGACGATCTCACCGATGAAGAAAAACTGAATATTGATTCTATTCAACTGAATGATAACCTCCCAGCCATCAATGTCATTGTTTTCGCAAGGTATGGACATTGAAAAATTTGAAAAATGTTCGATTTTTCCGGGAACGGATAATCGGAATGAAAAATTATTTTTGAGCATTGATATTTCTCCACCTCTATAACAGAAATAGTTTTCGTTTGAAAGATAAAACCAAATGGTAATATGTTAATATTATATGAAACTAGCTGACCCGGCAAACGTTGTTCTGCCATTTAAATTATTTCTAGAGAATATTTTGGGTGTTTTTTTATCCCATTTGTTTATTTATTAGGCTCATTAGCATATTATCTGTAACAGAGCCGGGTTTTAATCGTGTACATGTACTTATGTTTATGGTTCTATAAATTTTAAATTATACAGTAGTAGTAGCCATTTAGGCGTTAGGTTTTTCTGTTCCTATACATCATGGTAAATTCCATAGAAGTAGCCATTTAGGCGTAAGGGTATTCTTTCTGTTCTTCCATTGTTCAGCAGACCGGACAGCGGAGACAGTAGATATTGATCATTGTTGGATTATTCATAGAACAGCAGACCGATGTTTCTTGCAGAGCAGAGCAGTTTTATGGATGAAACGATCTTTGTTCCACCGTGGATCGATCTCCATCGCTGATGATGGTTGCGTGGACGTAGTTATTCTATAACAACACAAAGATGATCACAATTGAGGGCCCTGAGTTTGAACTCACGATCGCTTATTAAGCGAACGCGTAACCAAGTGGCTACGAAGACCCCTTATTTTGGGTGTTGAATAAAACATAACTAATGTATTTCAAGCGCGTTTGAATGTTTTAACGATCAACAATATTTTTCGAATGTGCTCGATAAAAAGAACGAATGAAAAAAATATCATCGGAAGTTGGTATGATGTTCCATGATGCAATTTATTTCATTATTTTTAACTTTCATTAAAAAAAATGGTTTAAAAGCCATTTTGCATTTTTTGCTTCACATAAATGGATCACGGAGCTCAATGTGGTCTATGTCGGATTGCGTCGCAAGGTTAACACATTTGCACATCTCGATGGATTTGAATCGAACAGATTTCAAAATGCACAATTGCAATCCGTTCGGATAATGTTATCTCTGACGCTGTTACGACGTTGCTCATGATAGCGTTTCCCAAGTGAATGTATTCTTCCTCAAGCCACTTATGTTGATTAGGTCGTAGGAATTGCAGTCGTTCGCTCTCTACCTTCGCATACATCTCGATCATGAATTGTTGCTACAGCTCACGACATCATAAAATATAATAAACAACTTTATACGATACACATAAAATCCGTCGAGCGCACTTCTTTATTTTATTCGTCTGATACTGCTATTCATAAATAATATTTCAAAATGAGTAATGCAGTTCATAATGAATGGAGTACCTGTGGCAGGATCACTTTGTTCAATGTTTGTGCAACATTCATCTTGTTCTTTCAGAACGGTCGGGAATTCGGGAAGTCGGGAAGATTATTGTTTTTTCCTTCGAATCACAATTTCTCGCGTCATTGTGCAGCCACCTTCTATGATTTTAGTAACGCTTGCGCACTGAATCTAGACACGTTCTCTCCACCAGATGTTTTATCAGAATTGATGACTATAACGTGGTTGTCATTTTGCAAACCGAGCAAGTGTGATTTGAAGTATTTCAATAATTCGTTGTGCTCATTCGAAAATACTTCCATCCGGAGATATGCTTTGCTTTAGACGAAGTGCGGTTACTTGCGAATATGTGAATGAAAGCTCGAGCGTCATCTGTCATTTAACAACATAAATAAATTCGTTCTGTTTCAAAAACGACCGACAGTTAAATTATTTGAATATTGTTTGCATAAAACTACTAAAATCGCGATTAAAAATAAGGTATGGGGGTTTAAATTTGTGGTTATATGTATTGTTTGAAGCAAAATGTAAGAAAAAAGAAATATTCAGATTGTTTTTCTGCATAGAGGCATTCATATCGGTATTAAATATTTAGTAATCAGTATCCTAGTGGTATCGTATATAGTTTACAACCTATTCTCAAGCTTACCAAGTTTTTTGTGCATAATTTCATCAAAATTGGTTGAGCCGTTTCGAAGGAGTTCGGTAACAAACACCTTGACATTCGATTTTTATATATAAAGAAAACGAAGTTTACATCTCACCATAAGTGGATAAGTCAGGCTCTTCTTTACAGGCTTTCATCCTCCTGTGTTTGTTCGTCTCGGAATGTAAAATTATTGCATTATGAATGCCGTATATTTGCTAATTGAAGTGACTTTCTATTCGCAGTGTGTTCGTACTTGAAAAAAGTGCATATTACAGCAAATGTTCGATTTTCCGAACAGTCATTTCCCGGAGAATGGAAGATGGGAAAAAATCATTCTTGAACAGTGGGGTTTCTTTAGCACCAATTATCAAAACTACACTAATGGCTCTCACAAAAAAAAATTCTTAGACGCTAATAAGTCAATTAACGCAAAGACAGCTGTCTGTTGATGCTCTTACATATCTTACCTGTTAATACGTATTCGAGAAAAAACGAATTGAAGAAACAGATTACTATGAGCCACCCTGTCCAATATCGTATTTTTCAAGTTATCGTTCAGAACTATCGTTTAGAGACTCTAATTCGAAACTTCATAACATTCATTATATTGGTAGTCTAATGTTCCAGATATATTTTTAATTTTACGGTACCGACAAAGACTTACATTTTTCGATCATTAGAAGAATTACGCTAATAAATAATCCAAAGTGTCCAAACAACAGTTGTTCGAGATACGAAACATTCTCCACAAGTCTCGCGAACGATTTCTAGAAAATTCATCACCGTCGTCAATAACCTCCACGTCATTGAAACACCCACAAAGTATAGAACTATTTGAGGAGAAACACGTCACGTTTTAGGAGATAACACTTATTTCTTTTATTCAAAACTGCATTTATGGCTGCACCATTTTCCTGAATTACACCCAGGTTTTTTCACGCTTTTTTTTTTGCACGGTTTTTTACGAGGTTCTTTTACGCGGATTGTCCAACTAACGAGTTTTTTTACGCGGTTTTCCAAATTAACGCGGTTTTTTTACAAGGTACGAATCCCCCGCGTAAAAAACCTGGGTGTATGATAATCTATCAACGAGTTTGCGTCCGTCAGCTATTCCTAGATTGCGAACCTCAACGAGACGCATCGAATGTATCTTTTCTTCACCGAAAACACAGTTTCCTCGCTGCGGTTTGGATAGGATAAACTGTCACAAATCTCAGTGCAAGCTTCTGAAAAGATTCTGGAAATCAACCAAAGAGAGAATGTTTACTTTTTTGAAGCAGAAGTTATGCGACGCTGAGTTTCGAAGCTTTTCTGGAGGCAAAATTAATCCATGCGAAGCTGATAAAGAGTCTCCACCACTTTTGAAGGCTGTCGAAGTGAAAAATCTGTGGTGACGCAATTTAATGAGCAAAAAAAATTGATGACGGGAGCGGAGTATCGAAGTGAAACGTGAATCTATTATGAAGGAAAGTTAAATATAAGCTGCCGCCACAACACGGGCAGAGAACTTTGACTTCATAGAATAAAATCGATGATTTTTTTATAGAAAGAAAACGGAAAACGTAGTGCTGTCATTCTTATTCTAGATTGCGAATAACTTCTATCCAAGTATTCGCCTGCTGCTCTAACATATTTCTTATTTCATAACAAATATCATTTTGAACATTTGGATTATCCCAGGTACGGAGATGCTTGCTTTCTGATGAGAGAACATTTGTATTTGAGCTGTAAACTATACGATAATTTCTACTTCAGAGCTGCTTCGATAAATATAGATGTCCAACATTTTGTGTTTGAAATAGTATAAAAATAAAGAAGAATTATGACTGTGTTCGAGCATCGGTGAAATTTTGGTAATCTAGTTCATTTCGTTTATCCGCTGTAGAAATGTTGAAACTAAAATATGTAAGTAGAATATTCCAAAATAAGAAACTTGTAGTTCAAAACTAGCGTTTATCTTATCATCTGTATGTGTCATTAATCGCGAAGTTAGAACCTTTCAAAAACACTTAGAATTTTAGTTGTTTCACTTTCCTGCGTTGATCTTTTAAGCTAAGTTTATTTTCCACATTAATGATACACTGCAAATTAAGTGCTATAGTATTTAAGGAAACATAATTCATTTTCGACGTTTCTTTTGAAAACGTCGTTTCGAATTCCATGAGGGCTTCTTACGGAAGAATTTTTTTAGCGTAACAACTATATAAAATATTCTCATAGGACCACTTCAACAAGTATGTGAATATAAAAACATCGAAACACTGGAATAGCAACCATACACTCCCTCAGGCGATTCTTGCTTAAGCAACACTTGTAGCTATCGGCTCAAATTGTTCTCAGGTGAATATAAATCTTCATTGCAACCAACTTCTTTCTTTCTTTTTGTCAGGTTTTTCACTGCGTCCTTAGGAGTGTGAACAGTATCTTAACGTTGATAGCGATATCCATTTGTAAAACTGTGGACATGCTTCTCGGTCTCACAATCAATTCCTTCTCGAAAAGATCCCTGGAGCTAGTCAAACAAAAGAATTCAAACCATAATTGGATGGGGGAGAACACTTCTCAATAAAACCTTGGGTATCACGTCCAAGTCATGGAGTGGTTGTCATCGATATAGGTGTGCTGCTTTCCTTGCTGATGATTCTATTTTTTATAATTCTGCTTAGTATTATTCTCGTCCCGGTCCGGAGGTCAGTGCCAGGAGAAATACCATTTAGAAGAAGGATGTGTTTTTCTACAGATCCATCGACAAAGGGCCTGACCGGGTAAGGTAGTAAAAAGTGCCCCCAAACCAAATCGCCAGCTGTATGGCAAATATTGTATAGGATATTAAATAAGAAATTTTGGCGGTTTTTTTGAACCCCTATGTGGTTTAACATAGGATCTATAGTGAAAAATGTACTTTTTCGTTTATTTCACGTCATCCTCAAAAGCTGCGAGATAAAAATTTGAGAAAAATACTGAATGTGCATCTTACTACGGTGTATCAAAAAAAAGTATCAAAAAAAAATTCATCAAAAATTTAAATACTAAAATAATATTGAAACTTTGATTTTTTTTTTAGGATTTAGAGATTCAGTACTACTCTAATTAATATTTAAATTAGTTCCTACGGTTTTTCTAGATATGTGTGATTTTTTTCAGTGTTGCGCAAAAAAAATATTTTTTTTATATTTCCAAAGGGTCTAACTGGGTAAGGGAGTAAAAATTCCCCCAAACCAAATCAATCGCTGTATGGAAAATATTGTATAGGGTACTAAATAAAACATTTTGGCAGTTGAACCATATATTTTAGTCCTTATATGGTACACCATACGATCTATGGTGAAAAATGTACCTTTTCGTTTTTTTCACGCTATTCTCAATAGCTTTGAGACAAAAATATGAAAAAATACTGAAAGTACATCTTACTAAGGTGTATCGATAAACATCTACAAACTATTTTTTCATCAAAAAATTTAGTAATAAAAAAAGTTTTAAATACGCAGTACAAAAAATTTTATATATTTTCTGGCATTTCGAAATTTTGAAAAAAAAAATAACTTTGAGACCCATTTCTGCTCTAATTTTTATTTAAATGCGTTCGTACTTGTCTTTTTTTCTACATGTGGCGTATTTTTTCTTGAATTTTAAGAGCATTGCGAAATACAAAAATAATTCTTCATCGTCTGAATTATTATTTTTATTTTCTTGAAATCGATAATTTTATTGTATTCGTGGTTTTCAATTGTAAGATTAAAATATAAAGAATAAAAATAATTCGGATTTTTTTTAAGTGTTCTTCACATTCATCCGAATGATCTTTCCACAAGGACTTTATTTTTTCTCACAGAGCTCTATCGAACTGCTGACTCCTATGAATTTGGTGAACCATCTAAATCTAATGTAAAAATAATCTCATATATTTTAAGATACGAAAAAAAAAATCTTTGTACAGCACAATGCTCTAAATATACCGACAAAATTTAGACATATGAAAAACAAAATTTAAAAGGTAATAGGTCTCTAAATTCAAAATAAATTAAAAATGCCCAAAGGCGAAAAAACTATTTTTTTTCGTGCAATCCTCTTAAAAGTTCAAGAAAAAAATACGCTACATGTGGAAAAAACAACACATACGAACGCATTTAAATAAAAATTAGAGTAAAATTGGGTCTTAAAGTAATATTTTTTTTCCGAATGATCATTCCGCAAGGACTTTATTTTTTCTCACAGAGCTCTATCGAACTGCTGACTCCTATGAATTTGGTAAACCATCTAAATCCAATATAAAGATAATCTCATATATTTTAAGATACGAAAAAAATCTTTGTACAGCACAATGCTCTAAATATACCGACAAAATTTAGACATATGAAAAACAAAATTTAAAAAATATTTGGTGTCGAAATTCAAATCAAATTAAAAATGCCCAAAGGCAAAAAAAATATTTTTTTTCCTGCAATCCTCTAAAAAATAAAAAAAAATACGCTACATGTGGTACACAACACATACGAACGCATTTAAATAAAAATTAGAGTAAAATTGGGTCTCAAAGTAATATTTTCTTTTTCTAAATTTCGAAATGCCTGAAAATATATATAATTTTTTTTGTATCATGAAAAAACACTCCAAAAATTCTGAAAAAATCACGTATACCTAAAATAGACGTAGGAAAAAAATTAGATGCAAACTAGAGTAGTATTGAATCTCAAAATAAAAAAAAACTGAAAAAAAATTAATTTAAAATTAGAATAAAAATTCATTTCAAAATTTTTTTAGGTTTTGATTTTCTGAAGAAAAAATTGTTTGAAAATACTGATCGATACACCTAAGTAAGATGTACTTTCAGTAAAACCTTTTTCATATTTTTGTCTCAAAGCTATTGAGAATGGCGTGAAAAAAACGAAAAAGTGCATTTTCACCATAGATCCTATGGTGTACCATATAAGGACTAAAGTATATGGTTCAACTGCCAAAATGTTTTATTTAGTACCCTATACTTTATTCTCCATACAGCTTTATTCTCCATACAGAACGGTCGGGAATTCGGGAAGTCGGGAAGATTATTGTTTTTTCCTTCGAATCACAATTTCTCGCGTCATTGTGCAGCCACCTTCTATGATTTTAGTAACGCTTGCGCACTGAATCTAGACACGTTCTCTCCACCAGATGTTTTATCAGAATTGATGACTATAACGTGGTTGTCATTTTGCAAACCGAGCAAGTGTGATTTGAAGTATTTCAATAATTCGTTGTGCTCATTCGAAAATACTTCCATCCGGAGATATGCTTTGCTTTAGACGAAGTGCGGTTACTTGCGAATATGTGAATGAAAGCTCGAGCGTCATCTGTCATTTAACAACATAAATAAATTCGTTCTGTTTCAAAAACGACCGACAGTTAAATTATTTGAATATTGTTTGCATAAAACTACTAAAATCGCGATTAAAAATAAGGTATGGGGGTTTAAATTTGTGGTTATATGTATTGTTTGAAGCAAAATGTAAGAAAAAAGAAATATTCAGATTGTTTTTCTGCATAGAGGCATTCATATCGGTATTAAATATTTAGTAATCAGTATCCTAGTGGTATCGTATATAGTTTACAACCTATTCTCAAGCTTACCAAGTTTTTTGTGCATAATTTCATCAAAATTGGTTGAGCCGTTTCGAAGGAGTTCGGTAACAAACACCTTGACATTCGATTTTTATATATAAAGAAAACGAAGTTTACATCTCACCATAAGTGGATAAGTCAGGCTCTTCTTTACAGGCTTTCATCCTCCTGTGTTTGTTCGTCTCGGAATGTAAAATTATTGCATTATGAATGCCGTATATTTGCTAATTGAAGTGACTTTCTATTCGCAGTGTGTTCGTACTTGAAAAAAGTGCATATTACAGCAAATGTTCGATTTTCCGAACAGTCATTTCCCGGAGAATGGAAGATGGGAAAAAATCATTCTTGAACAGTGGGGTTTCTTTAGCACCAATTATCAAAACTACACTAATGGCTCTCACAAAAAAAAATTCTTAGACGCTAATAAGTCAATTAACGCAAAGACAGCTGTCTGTTGATGCTCTTACATATCTTACCTGTTAATACGTATTCGAGAAAAAACGAATTGAAGAAACAGATTACTATGAGCCACCCTGTCCAATATCGTATTTTTCAAGTTATCGTTCAGAACTATCGTTTAGAGACTCTAATTCGAAACTTCATAACATTCATTATATTGGTAGTCTAATGTTCCAGATATATTTTTAATTTTACGGTACCGACAAAGACTTACATTTTTCGATCATTAGAAGAATTACGCTAATAAATAATCCAAAGTGTCCAAACAACAGTTGTTCGAGATACGAAACATTCTCCACAAGTCTCGCGAACGATTTCTAGAAAATTCATCACCGTCGTCAATAACCTCCACGTCATTGAAACACCCACAAAGTATAGAACTATTTGAGGAGAAACACGTCACGTTTTAGGAGATAACACTTATTTCTTTTATTCAAAACTGCATTTATGGCTGCACCATTTTCCTGAATTACACCCAGGTTTTTTCACGCTTTTTTTTTTGCACGGTTTTTTACGAGGTTCTTTTACGCGGATTGTCCAACTAACGAGTTTTTTTACGCGGTTTTCCAAATTAACGCGGTTTTTTTACAAGGTACGAATCCCCCGCGTAAAAAACCTGGGTGTATGATAATCTATCAACGAGTTTGCGTCCGTCAGCTATTCCTAGATTGCGAACCTCAACGAGACGCATCGAATGTATCTTTTCTTCACCGAAAACACAGTTTCCTCGCTGCGGTTTGGATAGGATAAACTGTCACAAATCTCAGTGCAAGCTTCTGAAAAGATTCTGGAAATCAACCAAAGAGAGAATGTTTACTTTTTTGAAGCAGAAGTTATGCGACGCTGAGTTTCGAAGCTTTTCTGGAGGCAAAATTAATCCATGCGAAGCTGATAAAGAGTCTCCACCACTTTTGAAGGCTGTCGAAGTGAAAAATCTGTGGTGACGCAATTTAATGAGCAAAAAAAATTGATGACGGGAGCGGAGTATCGAAGTGAAACGTGAATCTATTATGAAGGAAAGTTAAATATAAGCTGCCGCCACAACACGGGCAGAGAACTTTGACTTCATAGAATAAAATCGATGATTTTTTTATAGAAAGAAAACGGAAAACGTAGTGCTGTCATTCTTATTCTAGATTGCGAATAACTTCTATCCAAGTATTCGCCTGCTGCTCTAACATATTTCTTATTTCATAACAAATATCATTTTGAACATTTGGATTATCCCAGGTACGGAGATGCTTGCTTTCTGATGAGAGAACATTTGTATTTGAGCTGTAAACTATACGATAATTTCTACTTCAGAGCTGCTTCGATAAATATAGATGTCCAACATTTTGTGTTTGAAATAGTATAAAAATAAAGAAGAATTATGACTGTGTTCGAGCATCGGTGAAATTTTGGTAATCTAGTTCATTTCGTTTATCCGCTGTAGAAATGTTGAAACTAAAATATGTAAGTAGAATATTCCAAAATAAGAAACTTGTAGTTCAAAACTAGCGTTTATCTTATCATCTGTATGTGTCATTAATCGCGAAGTTAGAACCTTTCAAAAACACTTAGAATTTTAGTTGTTTCACTTTCCTGCGTTGATCTTTTAAGCTAAGTTTATTTTCCACATTAATGATACACTGCAAATTAAGTGCTATAGTATTTAAGGAAACATAATTCATTTTCGACGTTTCTTTTGAAAACGTCGTTTCGAATTCCATGAGGGCTTCTTACGGAAGAATTTTTTTAGCGTAACAACTATATAAAATATTCTCATAGGACCACTTCAACAAGTATGTGAATATAAAAACATCGAAACACTGGAATAGCAACCATACACTCCCTCAGGCGATTCTTGCTTAAGCAACACTTGTAGCTATCGGCTCAAATTGTTCTCAGGTGAATATAAATCTTCATTGCAACCAACTTCTTTCTTTCTTTTTGTCAGGTTTTTCACTGCGTCCTTAGGAGTGTGAACAGTATCTTAACGTTGATAGCGATATCCATTTGTAAAACTGTGGACATGCTTCTCGGTCTCACAATCAATTCCTTCTCGAAAAGATCCCTGGAGCTAGTCAAACAAAAGAATTCAAACCATAATTGGATGGGGGAGAACACTTCTCAATAAAACCTTGGGTATCACGTCCAAGTCATGGAGTGGTTGTCATCGATATAGGTGTGCTGCTTTCCTTGCTGATGATTCTATTTTTTATAATTCTGCTTAGTATTATTCTCGTCCCGGTCCGGAGGTCAGTGCCAGGAGAAATACCATTTAGAAGAAGGATGTGTTTTTCTACAGATCCATCGACAAAGGGCCTGACCGGGTAAGGTAGTAAAAAGTGCCCCCAAACCAAATCGCCAGCTGTATGGCAAATATTGTATAGGATATTAAATAAGAAATTTTGGCGGTTTTTTTGAACCCCTATGTGGTTTAACATAGGATCTATAGTGAAAAATGTACTTTTTCGTTTATTTCACGTCATCCTCAAAAGCTGCGAGATAAAAATTTGAGAAAAATACTGAATGTGCATCTTACTACGGTGTATCAAAAAAAAGTATCAAAAAAAAATTCATCAAAAATTTAAATACTAAAATAATATTGAAACTTTGATTTTTTTTTTAGGATTTAGAGATTCAGTACTACTCTAATTAATATTTAAATTAGTTCCTACGGTTTTTCTAGATATGTGTGATTTTTTTCAGTGTTGCGCAAAAAAAATATTTTTTTTATATTTCCAAAGGGTCTAACTGGGTAAGGGAGTAAAAATTCCCCCAAACCAAATCAATCGCTGTATGGAAAATATTGTATAGGGTACTAAATAAAACATTTTGGCAGTTGAACCATATATTTTAGTCCTTATATGGTACACCATACGATCTATGGTGAAAAATGTACCTTTTCGTTTTTTTCACGCTATTCTCAATAGCTTTGAGACAAAAATATGAAAAAATACTGAAAGTACATCTTACTAAGGTGTATCGATAAACATCTACAAACTATTTTTTCATCAAAAAATTTAGTAATAAAAAAAGTTTTAAATACGCAGTACAAAAAATTTTATATATTTTCTGGCATTTCGAAATTTTGAAAAAAAAAATAACTTTGAGACCCATTTCTGCTCTAATTTTTATTTAAATGCGTTCGTACTTGTCTTTTTTTCTACATGTGGCGTATTTTTTCTTGAATTTTTAAGAGCATTGCGAAATACAAAAATAATTCTTCATCGTCTGAATTATTATTTTTATTTTCTTGAAATCGATAATTTTATTGTATTCGTGGTTTTCAATTGTAAGATTAAAATATAAAGAATAAAAATAATTCGGATTTTTTTTAAGTGTTCTTCACATTCATCCGAATGATCTTTCCACAAGGACTTTATTTTTTCTCACAGAGCTCTATCGAACTGCTGACTCCTATGAATTTGGTGAACCATCTAAATCTAATGTAAAAATAATCTCATATATTTTAAGATACGAAAAAAAAAATCTTTGTACAGCACAATGCTCTAAATATACCGACAAAATTTAGACATATGAAAAACAAAATTTAAAAGGTAATAGGTCTCTAAATTCAAAATAAATTAAAAATGCCCAAAGGCGAAAAAACTATTTTTTTTCGTGCAATCCTCTTAAAAGTTCAAGAAAAAAATACGCTACATGTGGAAAAAACAACACATACGAACGCATTTAAATAAAAATTAGAGTAAAATTGGGTCTTAAAGTAATATTTTTTTTCCGAATGATCATTCCGCAAGGACTTTATTTTTTCTCACAGAGCTCTATCGAACTGCTGACTCCTATGAATTTGGTAAACCATCTAAATCCAATATAAAGATAATCTCATATATTTTAAGATACGAAAAAAATCTTTGTACAGCACAATGCTCTAAATATACCGACAAAATTTAGACATATGAAAAACAAAATTTAAAAAATATTTGGTGTCGAAATTCAAATCAAATTAAAAATGCCCAAAGGCAAAAAAAATATTTTTTTTCCTGCAATCCTCTAAAAAATAAAAAAAAATACGCTACATGTGGTACACAACACATACGAACGCATTTAAATAAAAATTAGAGTAAAATTGGGTCTCAAAGTAATATTTTCTTTTTCTAAATTTCGAAATGCCTGAAAATATATATAATTTTTTTTGTATCATGAAAAAACACTCCAAAAATTCTGAAAAAATCACGTATACCTAAAATAGACGTAGGAAAAAAATTAGATGCAAACTAGAGTAGTATTGAATCCCAAAATAAAAAAAAACTGAAAAAAATTTAATTTAAAATTAGAATAAAAATTCATTTCAAAATTTTTTTAGGTTTTGATTTTCTGAAGAAAAAATTGTTTGAAAATACTGATCGATACACCTAAGTAAGATGTACTTTCAGTAAAACCTTTTTCATATTTTTGTCTCAAAGCTATTGAGAATGGCGTGAAAAAAACGAAAAAGTGCATTTTCACCATAGATCCTATGGTGTACCATATAAGGACTAAAGTATATGGTTCAACTGCCAAAATGTTTTATTTAGTACCCTATACTTTATTCTCCATACAGCTGGCGATTTGGTTTGGGGGACTTTTTACTCCCTTACTCAGTCAGACTCTTTGGAAATATAAAAAAAAATTGTACCGCGCCACACTGAAAAAAACACATATCTAGAAAAGCCGTAGGAACACATTCAAATATGAATTAGAGTAGTACTGTATCTCTAAATCACAAAAAAAAAATTGTTCAAAATTTCAATATTTTTTTTTTAGTACTTAAATTTTTGATGAAATTGTTTTTTGATTATTTTTCTTGATACACCGTAGTAAGATGCATATTCCGTTTTTTTTTTAAATTTTTATCTCGCAGCTTTTGAGGATGACGTGAAATAAACGGAAAAGTATGTTTTTCACTATAGATCCTATGTCAAACCACATAGGGGTTCAAAAAAAAACCGCCAAAATTTCTTATTTAATATCCTATACAATATTTGCCATACAGCTGGCGATTTGGTTTGGGGGCACTTTTTACTACCTTACCCGGCCAAGCCCTTTGAGAAATTCAAGGTTGACGTTGACGTTTGACATTATCAATGAAGTGTTTTTCTAATTTTCTTGTTTGGGGATTAGACTAAAAAATTAAGTAAGATAAGCAATCGCTGCAATATTATTAAATTTTAAAAAAGATACAAAACAACGAAGACACAACATAAGGCACTTGTTTTAAATCGATGAAAACAAAATTGGAAATTCACAATAATTGGATTTTGTGCAGAATTTAATCGATTTCATAATTACCTGTTGAAAGAGAGGGTTTTTTTTATTCTATTATTTTTGTAAAAAGTTTTACAGAAACTTTGGTACACGAAAGCTGATTGTTATTGGTTCAGTTAGGGAAATATTTTCTTAATGTCGATATTTTTTTACTAAATAGTATATTAAAAAAAAAAAGCTAATGTTCTTGCCAAGCGTATTCATTAATGATATTCGCTCAGCAAAACTTACGATAAGCAGGTCACGGTGTCGTTTTCAACCCAAACCATTTCATTTTTTTTGCTTCTCTTGCGTGAAGATGCTGATAATAACAAAAGAATAACTTTGAACAACACCTGAAACCCTCGCAATTCGCATTCGCTGCGCTAATGTTGTTCATCGCCAATGCGGAATGGTTCAGCCGCTAAAATCGGCAAAATTCAGCCTGTCGGTTGAATGACAAAAAAATAAATTTCCTCCTCGTCATTTCAGTTAAGAATGGTTATAAATTTGGTAAACACCTGTGCCGAGTAGGCAAACCCGAATTGTGGGAGCAAGTTTTGCTGTGAAGTACCGCTCGTCATTGTTCATTCGCCTGCGTACAAAAAGTGTGTTTTATGCGTTTCACATTATGATCGCGGTTATGTTTTATGAATAACCATAAAATAGACAGGAGTCTTACCTTTGTCAACGCCAATCTTCACTGGCCGATAGCTTCCTTTTGAACACATAAATCTAATTTTCACAGAAACAAAGCTTTTACCCAATATTTCCGCTCTGTCTAGGATGACAGTGAATGAATACCGTGTCGAATATCAGCACTCCTCATTGCCATAACTATCAACCCGATATCTGACACTTCTTTCCATAACGCCAACGCGATTCCGAATGATTAGAGTTTATCGTGTGATGCACTTTATCTGAAAGGCCGTTTTTTCTCTGCAATTTTTGGTACCCGAGGTGTTGCCATTCATTCTTCAGCACGGACGGAAAGACGGATTTCAATGTGGATATGTGTATTATAATTCGTCGAAAAACATAGAGAACTGAATCAATATTAAAATTCACAAACCGCAAACGTCAAGTTTTATTGTGTTACAACTACCTGGATACATAACTAAATGGCACTGGAGAAGAAGGTTTCAGTAACCAGCCTTTATTCAAATTGGCAGCGTTTCGAAGATATTGCTCTATCGTGAAAAGGGTCTTGCCAGAGTGAATCTAAATTGTGATCTCTGCATTTCAACTAGCTCTCAACGGTTGTGCGTTCTGGGAATATTTAGCACTCGACTCCTTAACATAATGGCTTTTTATCCCAACTGGAGACCTGACCTCGATCTGTGACTTCCACTTCTACTTAGTCTACTTTTACTACTATCTTTTCTTTGTTTAGAGCCATTATACCCGGCATATGAACGCAGTAATGCTTGCCGCAGTTGCGAATTATGAGACTGTGAAATGTTACAGATGCTGCAAACAAAAATAAGTAAGGAAAAAAATAAAACAAAAAGAGAAAGATTTGGTTCTCAAATGGGGATCAACATAGGGTAGGAGCCTGCCTGTTGGTCTCAAATGTTCCTATCTCACGCCTCCACGAAGATCATATGACGACATTTTTAGATCGGGCGTGAACTGGAAACACACACCTGGTCTTGGCTCCGAGAACGGGTGTCGAAAGTGGCTAAGTGAGGGGGTGCGAGCGAGTCAGAGCGCTATATCTCTCCCGGGGAAGGCCTCCCGGGTCATGGAGGCCTTGCCAACCCGCTGTCTCCCGGGCAAAGGAGATACACCCAGAAAATGGAGCTACGTTCACGAAGAATACTTAGAATGCGATCGCCCGAGGAGGGTCCCCGAACTGGAGCTGGTCCTGGAACGGGAGTAAGAGCGAGCGGCCAGCGGCTGGAGGGCGAGGTGCAAGAGCGGGCCACCAGCCGGGTTCAACCCGAAGAGCTACCGCCACACGGAAACAGCAGCCATCGACATCACCCAAGAAACGCTGCGCCTACGAGACGTGTTGCGACTGCCAGACGACAGTCGTCCACACTTGTGGGTACCACTAGGCGCCGGATCATGTGGACACACGAAATGAATGAATTCGTGATCCGCGCCTATTACATCTGCACTGCTTTGGAGACGGACATGAGCGGTCGCCCTCGAATACTAACAATGTTCGAGGAAGCGTATCCAGAGTTCGTCGGGAGGCTTGATCAGAACGCGATGAACGCGAGGCGTAGAGCGATAGTACGCAACAACATGCTCTCCCAAACGCAAATCGACGAGATCAAGCAGCAGGTGCAGAGAGAAATAAGCTCCAGTAACAACAGAGCAAGCGATGTGTCGAGACGAAGTTCAGTACGGCTGAGCAATTCATTCGCGAGTGGGGCACGCGAATCAGCACCAGTGGAGGCCACAGTACAACAACCCCCTGAGCCGGAAGACCCACAGCCAGATCAACAACTACTACGCGATCTGGTCTTCCACTACGACGAGGCGATCTCACAGTTCCGCGACACAGACCCATTGTCGCGCCCCAGGATCCCGAAGTTGCAGCATTCCCGCAGGCTGACAAGTGCAGTAAAGCTCATGAACGAGCACGTTCTTCCGCTGCACTTGGTTGATGCTGAGAACATGGAGGAGCTGCAACTGAAAGTTTACTGTGCTGCTGTGGCGACCGCCAAAAGTTTAGGATACCGTATTAGGCCAAGAGGCGGACTGCTCCAACATCTCCGTGAAAGGCGTGAGCCTCCATGGCGAAGAAGATTGGAGCAACGGATCCTAAACAAGCGCGCCGCAATTGGAAGACTGATGGCGTACAAAAGAGGCAGCAGATCGGCGAAATTATGTCGCAAAGTTGCTATGATCGTGCGGCCTACTGAACTTCGCCAGCTGGGAGCTCACCAGCTGACGGAAAAACTCGACACACTGGTACAGCAATTGAGCGTCCTAACTAAACGGCTGAAACGTTACTCTGACTCTGCAAAGCGCCAGGAACAAAATCGGATGTTCAGAGATAACGAAAAAGCGCTCTACGACCACATTAGCGACGAGAAGCCCGACTACCGCGAAGGTTTGCCAGATATTAGCGATGTGACGAACTTCTGGGCTGGTATTTGGGAGACCCCAGTACAACATCGCGACGGGCAAATGTGGTTAAGACGGGAGGAGGAGAGTTGTGGTGAAATTGGAGAGATGCCAGCTATCATCGTCGAAGAGAACGATGTCCGCGAAGCCTCGCGGTACCTGAGGAACTGGGCAGCACCGGGCCCCGATGGTGTTCAGAACTTCTGGCACAAGAAGCTGACCGTCGCACATCAAAAGATAGCTGAGTGCTTCAATAAGGTGCTACGTGACCCACACAACCTCCCTGAATTCGCCACCCGTGGCGTCACATTCCTCCTCCCGAAAGACAGCAACACATTGAACCCATCAAAGTACAGGCCGATAACGTGCCTATCGAGTCTGTACAAGATATTAAGCAGCATCATAACCGCCAAAGTTTCTGCCCACTGCGAACAACACCATATCATCGCAGAAGAGCAGAAAGGATGCAGAAAAAATACGCATGGCTGCAAAGACCAGGCCATCATCGACGCAGCCATAGTCGGCCAGGCGGTTTATAATCAGCGGAACCTAAGCATGGCCTATATCGATTACAGGAAGGCTTATGACTCCATACCTCACTCGTTTCTCGTCCGGGTATTGGAGCTTTACAAAATTGATCCCGTCGTCGTTAGGTTCCTGCAGCATGCGATGAGGCAGTGGAGTACGTCTCTGCACCTTAGTGATGGGGAAAATGTGTTGCAGTCTAGAACGCTGCAGATAAAGAGGGGGATATTCCAAGGCGACTCTTTCAGCCCGCTTTGGTTTTGTCTGGCATTGAACCCCCTCAGTAGGACGCTCAATAGAAACGGTCATGGCTATAAAATAAGGTATGGCGACGGCGCCCACGAAGAAGTGACCCATACCTTTTACATTGACGATCTCAAGGTCTACGCTGATTCACGTCAGCGTCTAGGTGTAGCTATCCGGGTTGTCGAAGACATAAGCAGGGACATCTGTATGGAGTTCGGCCTCGACAAGTGTCGCTGTGTCCACCTGCTGAAAGGACAACTTACCGAATCCGGAGGCTACGAGGTCTATGACGGCGAGTTTATAAGAGACATGGTTCGTGGCGAATCCTATAAATATCTTGGATTCCGACAGCTCACCGGGATTCGCCACTCCGACATCAAGACGGAGCTGCGAGACAAGTTCTTGAGTCGAGTGAACTGTGTCCTGAGGACTTTCCTCAACGCGGGGAACAAGGTACGCGCGATCAACACATTCGCGGTTCCCCTGCTGACCTTCAGTTTTGGTGTAGTCAAATGGAGCAAAACTGACCTAGAGGACCTTGAGAGGAGGATGAGGAAAGCATTCAAAGAGGCCGGAATGCACCATCCTCAATCGGCCAGGACAGGATAATGCCGACGAGAAACTGCAGGCGGTACGTCTGGCATCAAGACGTTGATGACATTTGCCGGATGTGCCATCAACCAGGTGAAAACATAGAGCACATTATGGGAGGCTGTCCCGTTTTGGCCAACGCAGCCTACACCGAGCGCCACAACAACTGGCGCTCCAATGTGCTCTACTGGAAGACAACGTACCAAACTACCGGTACCTGCCTGCACCTGTCCTGGAAAATGACCGTTTCAAGCTGTACTGGGATCGCACTGTTCTGACCGACCTCTCGATCCACCACAACCGCCCAGATATAATGGTTTACGACAAGAGCGACCGCAAAGTCACCATCATCGATGTCGCTATTCCACTGAACCAGAATCTGGAGGAGACCCACGGTCGCAAAATCTGCAAGTACCGACCATTGGCCGTGGAGCTCAAGGAACTGTGGGGGCTAAGGGAGGTCCCAAGAATTGTTCCAGTCGTTCTCTCTGGAACTGGAATTATCCCGAAGACACTTCTGGAAGCGCTAAAGGTGTTGAACATCGAGAAGGAATTGGCCGGCATCCAAAAGTCGGTCATCCTTAGCACCTGCGCGATTGTCCGACAATTCCTCGGTCAGGACTAAAACAGCACGAGCATGCAGATACGTGCATTCCGCAGAGCCTAGTCCCCCTTTGGCATTCAGAAGCCCGGGGGCAGGTGAAAATTCTGGCTAGGTTCGCCTAGTTAAGAAGTGAGATAAGTCTGCCAAAAAAAGAAAGATAAACGAATGGCAAGCACACTGGGCTTTTATTCTAATTACAATGAATGGTTACTCCAAGACAGCTCGGCGATTGAAGAGGGGTTTCAAAAAGAAATAGTTTCTATTCAACGCATCTTCATTAAAAGCCGAAGAAAGAAAATGTATTTCTCCGATATAAAATCTGGTTAAGAGACAGGCTAAACCAATCTGAGAATTATGAAATTTACATATTCATTGACTTGGAGTACGTAATCAGCAATGCGATTCGTCCTGCGGAATTATTTTTACACTCCAGCGATTCATTTGCCGCTAGCCTTTAGGTTTATGCTGAGACGAGACATGCCAAAAGGGGGGTGGGGGGGGGGATTCCGAACCACTTTTTCTGTCAAACTCGGACCACTTGCAACTCGGCTTCTGATTGGCTGATGAGGAAAATAATTGACAAAGATAAATATACAAAAATGGGATTTCCAACATTTTCACAGTGTTGCCAAATATATTCGAAATTGAATAATAGTTGTATTTACATTTCAATTTAGCGATAATTTCTATAATGGATTCTTTGTATATTTTCGTTTCTATTACGTCCGGTGTTCAGTTCCTGAAGAGTAGGAAACATTGCATTGGATTTTCCTACATACCCTACCCTACATATTTTCAAGATTCCCTTGCCATCTAGCATAGCATAATAGTAGCGGCCTAGCAGAGAGGAGCATTCAATTATTTTCAAACCGTAAAGCAGTTAGGAATAAAATTAGGATCAAATTACAAATAACAACCAAGGCAGCAGACAAAGTATTTAAAATCATGTTGGAACCTGAATAAACCATACGTACATGCAAAAAAAAACCTTAATAAACGCTATGTTATAATTTGGGAATGTATTATTTTACCAATATTTCAGTACTGTTAGTATTTGAACAGTATCAAAGTTGAATTTTTACTTGGCGTTATTTATTTATTTGAAGCACGTGTTTTTTACCTAACTTGACCTATTACACTTTCCGATAATATCACTAAAACTTATCATCTATCTATGCATATAAAAAATGGATTTCTGTCTGTCTGTCTGTCTGATTCTTATGGACTCGGAAACTACTGCACCGATCGACATGAAAATTGGTATGTAGGGGTTTTTGGGGCCGGGGAAGGTTTTCGTTATAGTTTGAAACCCCTCTCCCTCTCTAAGGGAGAAGGGAGGGTATGCCATACAAACTGAACACAAATTACTGCATTAGTAGGTAATTGATCAAGCAAATGAAACCAAATTAGGCATGTGGAGATTTTAAAGTGCAATGAATGTTTTGACGGTGGTTAGATACTCCTCCCCCCTCTCTCAGGGAGGGCTGCCATACAAATGAAACACAAATTTCTACATTACTCGAGAATTAATCAAGCAAACGAAACGAAATTTGGCATGTGGAGGTTTTAGGGTGCAATAAATGTTTCTATGGTGGTTAGACACTCCATCCCTTTCTCTAAAGGGGGCTGCCATATAAATGAAACAAAAATTTCTGCATAGCTCGGAAACTAATCATGCAAATGGAGCTAAATTAGACGTGTGAAGATTTTAGGGGGCACGAAACGTTTCTATGGTGAATAGACACTCGTCCCCCCTCTCTAAGCGGAGAAGAAGGGAGGGGTCTGTCTTTATTCTGTCATATATTCCGTATCAAACATTTCTTCCATGTAACGGAGAAACATGTTATTTGCAAGTGGTTAAAAAATCTTGAACAAGAATTGTGTCTGAAAATAATATGATATTATAATGATGAGTTTTGTAGAAATACAAGAATTTTTTCGTAAAAGGTAAATTCAACGGGGTCGATTAGAAGATCAATCAATGAACAGTTCTGCGATTGGACTCATGAACTTGCGCTTAGTAAGAAAACGTGAATGTGTGAAGGTATTGATAAAAAAAAACAAATTTTGAGCGGGACGAAGTTTGCCGGGTCAGCTAGTCTCTATCTGATTCTTATGGACTCGGAAACTACTGAACCAATCAACATGAAAGTTGGTATGTAGGGGTTTTTGGGGCCAGGGAAGGTTTTCGTGATAGTTTGAGGGGGGGGGGGGAGGTGGTTGCCATACAAACTGAAAACAAATTTCTGCATTACTCGGGAATTAATCAAGCAAATGAAACCAAATTTGTTATGTGGGAGTTTTTGGGTGCAACAAATGTTTTTGCGGTGGTAAGATACTCCTCCCCCCTCTCTTAGGGGGGGGGGGCTACCATACAAATGAAAAACAAATTTCTGCATAACTCGAGAATTAATCAAGTAAATGAAACCAAGTGTGGTATGTGGAAGTTTTTTGACGTAGGACTACGTCTAACCGGAAGATATAGGGGGTGAAATGAAATCTATCATAACGAATAACATTTCATTTTTCTTGAGATAAATAATTGAATAATTGTGAAATATCAAGCATTGTTCAAATGCACTATGTGCCCATTTTTTATTGGTCCATTTTGTGCTCCTCAAATCGTACCGACCAAAACGGGCAACCAGAGCAGCAGCGAAATAGAATGAAGCACGATTGGAAAGGAAAAAGAAAAAAATGAACGAAACATTGGTCGCAGTCTCACACATGCGTAATTCTCGAGCCAGCCAGTCAGCTTAAAAATCCCCGCTCCGCTGCCGTAACGATCATTCTCATTCAAACCGTACACCACATCGGTTCGCATCACAACACATCAACAAACCAACCCAAGCATCCATGTCTGGACATGGTAAAGGAGGAAAAGTAAAGGGAAAGGCAAAATCCCGCTCGAACCGTGTTGATATGGAGTTCCCCGCAAGAGTAGCTAGGCCGAGCGCGTTAGTACCAGTGCACCAGTCAACCTAGCCGGCGTTATATAGTTTCGGCCGCCGAAGTGATCGAGTTAGCTGGCAGAGCTGCTCGCGACTATAAGAAAACCCGCATCTGAAACAGAACACATTCGGTTCGGTGGACATCAAGACAACAACAGGCAGTTGCATCGAGTGGCGAGTGGTAAACGCAATCGCAAAACGGCAGCAGGTAGCAGAAGAAAATAATTTGTTCTTTATACAATCTGCTTTGGTGGCAAATGCAGAACAAGGCGGCATCGAGGGCGTTCGAAATGGTTTTTTTTCAAAACCACGAGTACAAAGTTTTCTAAATTGGAACCATTCCATAAAACACGGCGCTTATCAGGGCCATTAAACCTTTCAAAAAAAAGTTTAGGAAATACAGTTCAATGCTTTCTAAAATAATATCCAAAATAATAATAAAACACAAATTGATTTTTTCATAACTTGTTTGCCAGGATCTGATGAGTATGTGAATTTGGCAGTTGTTCTGAGCTTATTGATAGTTGGGGACTTCCCTGATTATTCAATTTTCACCAATTCTTAAATTGTTTCCAGATTGAAAGTACAGTAATTTACAATTAGTTCGACATTTAGCTAATTGGACGGACATGTGATGCGACATATTTAGTTGGACAGCTGGATAAGAATTAATTTTCCAACTGTGAAAGATGTGGCGAGTGGCAACAAATCGCTAAACAGGGAGGTTTAGCCGAACAAGATGGGGATATCGAGTGATAACAAAACAATAAACTCTTTAGATTGAAGATAATTTTGTGATCCCGAAAAGGACCCTTTTTAGCCTGCATGTGAATCCAACGAGCGAACAAATCGTAATGAATGTATTTTTTTGCCATCGCTGCTTTTAACGCTCATTCGTTCGTCTCGTTGGACTCGCCCCTTTGGCTGAGTCTGCCGATTTTTCTCTATCCTGTGAGTGTGTACCGCTAGAGTACAAAATGCGCGGATCCGCTGAAAAATATATCATTTTCTTTCAAACCATAAATCAGTGTGGTTGTATGGCATCGTTTCACATCACATCGCATCAACGGATTGGTGCCGGAGCACCAGTCTACCTAATAGCGGTTATAGAATTTCGGCCGCCGGAGTGCTCGAGTTGGCTTGCAAAGCTGCTCACGACAATAAGAAAACCCGCCTACAGAACAGAGCACATTCGGTTCGGTGGCAACAACTAGTTTCAGCGAGTGGCAAACGCAATCGCAAAACGGCAGCAGGTAGAAGAAGGAAAAAGTTTGTTTATACAGACTGCTTTGGTGGCAAAACCAGCCACCGTAAAACACGGCGCTTTTCAGGGCCATTAAACCTTTCAAAGAAGATTTATGAAAAGTTTTTCACAATACCAATTCATTCTAAAGTGACATAATATGACATATAATATAAACTGATTTATTTCGTTTATGCTTGTTCTTGAACTTATTGGTGGTTGGGGTCTTTCAAATTGATCATTCAGTTTTTACAAACCCATGCATGGTTTCCGAATTAAAAGTGGCTTCAAATTACAACACATTGTATAGTCCTACGTCACTCCGGTTATGTCCCCGACATTACCCACCCGTCTTTTTTTATCCCATTTATTTATTTTAGGCTTATTAGCATTTTAGCTGTAACAGAGCCGAATTTATACGTGTACATGTCACATGGTTATCATATCTATAATTATAGCACATTACATTACACAGTTCCCAGTCTACTTTGTTGTGTCAGGTTGGTCCCAACAAATGGTGTCGACAACGATTCCGATATCGTGCCATTTTGCAATGATTTTGTCGACCTATCCTTCGTATTTGACAACCAATTACAGGCCAACATTGTGCCAATCTGGCACCGCGTCGACCGACCGAAAAACTACTCGACTCTATTATGGTTTTATTTTGTTTTTCATGATAACGAGAATAAAAAGTGATGAGAAAAATAGACCGTTGATGGGAATTATTTATTTCTTTATAAATATAACAAATATATTACACATTACATTTAATTGTATATGATATTGTATGTATATGATTTTCTATGATCTTTTTTAGCATATTGCATATTGCATACTGCATCACTGAAACAAAACATTAATTGATTAAATTATATCTGATTCAATTCATATTTTACCGCACTATATACTTGCTATCGTGACGGTATTTCTCGTCGTATCACGATAATTGCGTATAATTTTACGGATGTGCTCAGATATTGTTTTTTTACAGCGTGACGAGGGGCAGGAGTGGGTGGCCACCAACTGCTGGATGCTGCTGTTATTTACTGCACGGCAATGGATTCTGCATCGTGTGGGTAGTCCACTCTGGTGAAACCATTTGTATGCGGAAGCATGTGTCCCATCCGAAGACCACGAAACGTTCGAGTGTGAACCAACAACTACTTAATTGAAGTACTGTGGCCTCACTGAAATGAAAATTGTATTCACAGCAAATATCGAAGAAAACTATATACATTGAAATTGTCCTTACCCCTGAAGGTGATAGGTGATAGCATAATCATCCCAGATAATCCAGCTCCATCAGGATTCCAAATCGGAGAAGGCATGTATACCGACCAATTGTTTGGTGTTGCTGTCTTATTTGCTGCACGGCAAATGAATTCTACATCATGTAGGCGGCCCAATCTGGTGAAACCATGTGAACAAACTGGAAAAATATAATATAAAACAATAAATCGTAACCTAATTGAAAAACTTCTCGTACTTACGACATCTGATTCTCGATACATTTTCTGTTTTGTTTTAAATGACAGTTCGGATAGAAAGAGAAAAACAATACTTGCAGTGATGCCGTTTCGCTCAGTTGATGTATCGAGTTCATTTATAGCTGAAACTATAGGCAGTGCTGCTTGCGGGGGGCAAAGCGGGATTAGATTTCGGCACTTTTGTAGCACTTTATGGCGCTCGGTCGACATCGGACCGATAACCGCTCGAAAACAGTTTAGAGCGGGTTGCCATTCGCCAGTATTCCTTCTATACCATTGCATATGGTACATTTACACATTTAGGCGTAAGAGTATTCTTTCTGTTCTTCCATTATCCAGTTAGACCACCGGACAGCGGAGACAGTTGATTGATCATTGTTGAGTTATTTATAGAACAGCAGCCCGATGTGTCTTGCAGAGCAGAGCAGTCGTATGGATGAATAGATCTAATTTCGACCGTGGATCGATCTCCATCGCTGATGATTGTTGCGTGGACGTAGCTATTCAGTAACAACACAAAGATGGTCAATGAGGGCCCTGAGTTTTGAACTCACGATCGATCGCTTACTAAGCGAACGCGCAACCAATGTGGCTACGGAGACCCCCTATGTGGAAGTTTTAGGGTGCAATAAATGTTTTTACTGTGGTTAGATACCCCTCCCCCTCCCCCTTAGGCATATTGAGGTTTTATGGTGCAATAAATGTGTCTATGATGGTTAGACTCTCCACCCTCTCTCTAAGGGGGGACTGACATACAAATGAAACTCAAATTTCTGCATTACTCGAGAATTAATCAAGCAAATGTAACCAAATTTGACATGTGAAAGTTTTAGAGTGCAATAAATGTTTTTACGGTGGTTAGACACTACACTGCTCTCTAAGGAGGAGCTACCATACAAATGAAAGACTAATTTCTGCATAATCCGAAAACTGATCTAGCAAATGGAGCCAAATTTGTCATGCAAATGTTTTATGAGACATGAAACGTTTCCATGGTGAATAAACACTCCTTCCCTCTGTCTGAGAGGGGGGGGGGGGGGCTGCCATACAAATGAAATATACATTTCTGCATAATTCAAGAACTAATCAAGCAAACTGAACCAAATTTGGCATGTGGAGGTTTTAGGGGTCAAGAAACATTTCTAAAGTAGTTCAAGACTCCTCCCACCTTTTTAGAGGGGGGGGGGAATGTTTCTATGATGGTATGACACCCCTCCTTCTTCTGAAATGAATATTGAAAGACTCTGAAGGAAAATAATCTGATATTAAAATGATGAATTTTGTTAGAAATACTAGGAATTTTATAGTAAAAGGTAAATTCAACGAGGTCGATTAAAAGATCAACCAATGAACAGTTCTGCGTTTGGACTCATGAACCTGCTCATAATAAGAAAACGTGAATGTTTGAATGTTTGTTAACAAAACACAATGTTGGGCGGGACGAAGTATGTCGAGTCAGCTAGTTATAGTATAAAATTATCTTCAGCTACAATTTTTGTACGAGATTATTTTACCAAATGAAGAAAACAAAGTTTTCCATTTACATTGAACACTAATTTGATACGGAGAAGTTAATTTTCATTCATAATTTCTATTTGAAAAGTGTTCATTCTACTTAAAAACCTATCATTTTCTCTAACTCGTAAAACAAAATTTGATGGCGTGTCGTTCATTTCGTTTTCATCGTGGAATGTAAACGGTAAGGCCCATAATCTCTTGATAAATGATATGAACTTTGAATTCAATTCATATATTTCAACATATCATACTCCTATTATCAAATCTATGTTTTCTAGTTTTCTTTATCTCTTCACATTTAATTTTTTTTGCATACCAAAATAACAGGAAAATACTTATTGTTTCAAATATGTGATGTTCGGTTGTCACGTCTTGTCTTAGGGTTTATGCTAAGACAAGACGTGACTACTGGCTTCTTTCTCTTTCTCTTCGACCATGTGCGAGTAACAGGGATGCCGAACCACTCGAGATGTCAAGTTTCCAAATGAGATAATATTTCGAAGACTTTTTATTCCACGCCCCTAACATATGTTTTCGTAACATACATTGGATACATTTGGATGATGTTTGGATGCTCATGACATCCGAGCCTATGATAAACAGCATCCGAAAACGAAAATCGAAAAAGGAACAATTGCTATCACCAACTGCAATAAAACTACCGCAAAATATCTTAAATTTGAGGTCTGATAGTGAGATAGAATCAGAAATTGATTTAGAAACTAATATAATGCAAATAAACATCAATAGTAGATAAAGTATGAAGAAAACAGAGTAAAATTGAGCAAATTGTGCTGTAAAAATTGGTGTAAAAAGTAATGTTCCCGAGAGTTCCCGAGTTCGAAAAGCAGTTTGCCGAATACTTCAAACCCTGACGAACAAAATGACGTTGAGTATTGATGCACAAACGTGCACATTTTTGAAAAATTTAATGATTAAAAGTCCTTTTTTTTGCTTTGTAACCACTGTACATCGCAATGGTGTCATTTAACACTAATAGTGTCTTCAGCAAAGTTATGTATTTTCATGTTATCTAAAACTTTGTGGAACATGTTGAGTTGATAAATGTGATTTAGGCATAACTTAAGTTGAAAAACTAGTTTTAAGATAGTCTCCCCAGAAAAATAGTTATATCTCTGAAGGACTGATAGATAGATATTATGTGGGTGGGTTAGAATGCAAGGGGTGTAAGTGACTTGATCGTTTTCTCTTCATCAACTTTTTATTTAGTTAATAACTCAACTGCAAAAACTTTTCAATTTAAGTTTGCTATAGAATCCGATAGTTGAGGTTCTGACCTATTTTCCACGTTGGTAAATACAGCTGCAGTTATGACCCAAAGAGAGAGTCGATGTAGAGAAATCGATCAAATCACTTACATCCCTTTCATTCTAAGCCCTTCATGTATCTTCAGGAATGTTTAATGAAATTTATAGTTCTACAATGTTGCTGAAGACATAACTCAACTACCTCGTAAGTATAAAAAGTATAAAAAGCTTTTTGAATTTTTACTGTAACTAAGTTTAAAGAGTAACTAAGTTAAGAGTTTAAATGAAACCGTCAAATTATTTGAATCAACATTCTGAACAAATTTTCTGAAGACACCCAAGCTCTAAAATGTAAGGTAAGACGAGAAAAGGTTTTTGACCGCCTTTTTTCAGAATGGCGCCACTATGCGCCGTCGCAACGCCGTATTTAATCTATATTGAAACATAATTAAAAGATCAAAACAAGCTCTTCAGTACAGAAACAATTTGGGCTTCAATCCATCTGTCGATTGATATTGCCATCTGTCGATTGATATTGCCACCTGTCATCTCATTTGTATGCATATTGTATTTAAAAACGGATTTAATGGAAATGCATCGTAGTGCTATCAATAATTAAATCTATAATACAAACGTAGCCAACTTCAATTCGCAACATCATTACTGCCTTTATCAGTTTCATTTACCATCATTACAGTAATTGCCATTATCGTAGAGTGAGTATTGTGGTAGTTGATTTCCACTCTATAGTGAACAGTTAACGTTTTTTTTCATTCTTCAATAAAACTTCATTGCGGATTTTTCATCTAAGAATTTTTCTCCAACATGCACTGTGGTTATGCATATTCTGGAGCTTGTTACTCAGAATACATTCAGGGCGTGTTTTTTGGCATATGAGCTCTCAACTGAGTATTAATAAAACTGACGCGAGTTAATACCTGCTTTGAGACGGCAAATGTTCCACCGGAAACGTCAGTGCCATTCAAAAGAACTTTTGACTTTGACTAAAACATCCAGAGTGATGTTTTCTCTCTATCCTAAGAATTTTACCCTCATTCGTAATCCTCATAATAAACATGATGATGATGACGATGGTCCCGCCACCTTCCCCTACAGAGGTTTGAGCAAGACGAGTTATCTAGAAGATATTAACTTTTTTCTTAGCTTTGAAATCAGTTAACCAAAAAAAAACGAACTGATTTTACCTACAGATTTCAAATTCAAAAAATGTTATTTTATTACATTATCAAAAGAGAAGCCAATACTCAGTCTCATCCTCCACTGAGCCGATACGGTCCCGACGAGGCCCTTGCAGCCAATTGGTCCACCAGAGCACGAGTCCAACCGCCAGCCTAGTTTAGGACAGACAATGACAATCCCCATCCAGAGAAGTCGAGAAATTTTCCATTACGGAAAAATCCTAGACCGGCTCTCACAAAAACTTTTATTTTATATCCTTTATATATGTGAGACGCGCGCGAGGCTCAAACTTATGTAGACTACTTTTATTTTTTTTTAAACTAATACATAAGAAAACAACAAAATGAAAAATAAAAAAAGTCCATCATCACCAAGATCATGACAGACATAATACTGATAAATACAAATTAAAAAAACAAATAATATTGAAAAAAAAAACAAATTCCACATATAATCCGTTAAAAAAACTTCGTCAGACAAAGTATTCTTTAAAAAAAATATATAAATAAAATCTACAATAAACTATCCACACAAAGTTATCCGTTCGTATAAAACTTCGTCAGTTACTATAATTCGTCAAAAATAAGAAAAAACATTATTCGGCTGTTAAGAAAATACAGCTTTAATGTGTGAAATACAGTGCCTCTTGAATTCTGTTAGTGTTGTTGCGCATTTAATATGTCTTGGCATCGAGTTGAAAACATTTATTCCTTTGAAATACAACAAATTTTGTGCTTCACAAGAAATGAGGTGTTCTTAATTCATTCGCGTTTCTAGTGTTATATCTATGAAAATCACTTCCTCTTTCAACTCGAACACTCAAATATCGAGGCAGCAAACCGTTTACTACTTTAAAACACCATAGTTAAATAAACAATTCTTTGCTTCACGGATAACCATTGCAGAGCGTCCAGCATCAAAGATGAGGAAGTGAACCTATTACATTTTAGAATCAATCGCATTATTTTATTCTGCAAGCGCTGTAACCTCGATATTTGTGTGTCATTGGCTAAAAATAGAATGGAAGAACAAAAGTCGAAATGAGGAGAGATGATTGATTTGTACAGTAGTATTTTGCTGTGAATGGTCAAATCGTTTTTCAATCGACATAAGATTCCATACTTTTTGGCAATTTTCTTGATGACATTGTCAATGTGAGTGTTGAACTTGAGTTTGTCATCAATAATCACGCCAAGATATTTAATTTCCCGAACACGATCAATAGTCTCATCATCAATTACAATAGAGACGTTTTCATTAGAACGATTTCGCGAGATTACCATGTATTTAGTTTTATGTATGTTCAATTTTAATTGCTTATACTTCAACCATCTACTTAAAGAATGTAAATCTCCATTCAAATGTAGCACGACCTGATTTAAATCATTAGCTGCAATGAATAACACAGTATCATCTGCAAAAATATTGATGTCCCAAATCGTAAAACTCGTCGCATGTCATTAATGTACATAATGAATAAAAGGGGCCCTAATACACTTCCCTGAGGTACTCCAAGATTATTCCCTACGGGACTGGAAATGAAATCGTTAAAAATAGTCCTTTGAGTTCTGTCATACAAATAGCTTTCAAACCATTTATATGCAGTACCCGTAATTCCAAAGCGCTTAATCGTATTCAACAACAAGGGCCTAGAAATTGTCTCGAAAGCTCGTTTTAGATCCAAGAAAACAACAATGATGGTATCTTTAGATTCTAATTTCTCTTTCCATTTTGCTTTTGAAAACACCAAATTCAATGCGGTTTCACAGGAATGACCTTCCCGATATCCCGATTGTTCTGGTATTAGCAAAGCGTTGCGGTTTAAATAGTCCAACAGCTGGCCTTTAACAACTAGTTCCAATATTTTCTCTAATGTGTGCAACATGTTGATGGGACGAAACTCTTCGGATTTAATCGTTCCAGCAACCTTCTGAATGGGGACTATTAGGGATTCCTTCCATACCAGAGGCACATGCCCAGTTGATAAAGATTTATTAATAAGGTCCAGCAAGATGTAATCAATGACATGGAAGCAATCTTGAATAACTCTAGCGTTAACATTATCTGCTCTAGCCGTTCTTCCTAAAGAAAAGCAAATACTTCTAAGTTTGTCTATTGTAATTGGGTGAAAACACTCAAATCTACAACTACTATTGACGGGCTGTTTTATTTCATCAGGTTCATCGACCAGTTTAATGGATTGGTTGATCAATGAAACACTATTGATGAAATAATCGTTAAACTTAGATGCTATTGCCTGTTCAGACTGTTCAAATGTGCCATTAGAAGTTATGGACCGCGGTTTGATATTGCTAGGCTTTAATAAGGATTTCAAAATTTTCCATAACTCTTTGCTGTTGTTTTGATGCTGATCAATATTCCTCTGAATATATTCACAACGAGTTTTCTTAATCGATTGTGAATATCTATTGCGCGCGATCGTGTACATATACCAGTGATTTCCATCATTTGTTCTCCGAAATTTGTTGTACCACCTGTCTCTCTTACGTTTAAGACGCAACAGATCCAAATTGTACCAGCTGTTCGAGTTTTTCACACAGACAAACTTTTGCGTAACTAGTCGATTGGTACACGTTTTCAAAGCAGTAGTTAGAACAACTGCTGATTCATCCAAATTACTCGTCCCGAATGGAAAATCCAAGCTTCTCAACACGAGATTCGAAACAGCATGTTTCGAATATTTCCTCCAGCACTTTAATTTCACAAAATCGTCGTTATTAACGAAATTATCTGCAATATTAATAACTATGGTCTCATGATCGGTTATTTTCAAATTTTCATCAGTTACAGTACAAATTGTTTCAAAATTGGAATAAACATGATCAATCAAAGTTTTACTGTGCCTGGAAATACGCGTAAAATCATTTACTGTTTGTTTTAAATTGAAGAAGTCAGCTAAACGCTTCAAATGGTTCGAATTATGGTTGTCTCTCCAATTGATATTAAAATCACCAGTTAATATATTTAATCTGCTGGAATCAAGGAATATTTCTAGCCAGTTTTCTAAAATTTCAACAAAACGTTGGTCGCTAGAGCTGGGAGAATGATACAAAACACCATAGTTGCCCATCTTCATGCCACGTTCAACTGTAATGCCCAAGAACCAGTTTCCTTCAATAACTTCGTTGAGGCGAAGATTGAATTGAACTGATTCTTTGACATAAATAGCAACACCGCCAGTATGCCTAGAATGTGATAAACAAGCAGCAACATTATATCCCGGAATACTGTACTGATCAAATGACTTAATTTCAACAATGTGTGTTTCAGACAATAGGACTAAAAATGGACGTTTTTCCTCAACAATCTGACGTAAAGCTACGTAGTTTGTTGACAGTCCCGCAATATTCAAATACAAAATATAATATTGGTTCACAATTCTTCTGGAACCTGGTTGCTATTTATTAAAATGCAAGCTGCTTTTTTTCAAATCAAAAAGTCTTTGATACACTGAACATTCTGAGCTAAATGCGGCATGATTGACGTCCAAATTCATTTTCTGAGGAATACTGATCGTTCATGCCCACAATTTTTAATCTCGGCACCGATGTGGGAACAACAGCGCTATATTTCTCACCCAAATTGCTTTCAATATCATTTTTTACATCATTTATGTCGGCTCCAGTTGCACACTCAACAATGATGGAGCCATCTTTACCATTCCTAAAATTACTAATTTTGTGTGTTCTTGGATCAAGTGTCGATTTTAAATGTTTACGAGTATCCTTGTTTGGACTCTTTTGGTTTTATAACAATGACCGGATGAGCCTTACGATTCTTTTGCTTGATACTATTACCCGTTATTTTATTTTCGACAGAACTTTTTACAACATCCGCGAAACTTATCTTGCTTTGTAGGTCATTATCATCACCATTATTCTGAATCTTACGTTTCTTTGGTTTTGGATTGTTCTGGTTCGATTCTGAAAGAATTGAACCAGGTTCTTTAAACGAATCATTCATTGCAGCTAATTTATTTTGCGCATTAAGTGATAAAACCGAACTTGTCATTGAATCAAATTTCTCACATATTAATTTATCAAGAGACCCATTTATATCTTGTCTCAATTTTTCCATCCCGCACTTTAACGCGCTGTCTATCTGAACAGCGATCTGATCTCGCATGCCCGTAAGCGAGTCAGAGAGTGAAGATAATTTCATCACCTCTTTCTCTATCTTTCGCACATCCGAAATAAGATCGCTTTGCTTACCACAACTTTGGTCTGATAGACAGTCATTACATTTGAAAAAGACATTCACATTCTCCGTGATGAGCTTTGCCGACGCTTAGGAAGGGAAGTACATCGGTAGTGGAACACACCGCTACACTTTCCGATACAGCAAAGCGGCAGATCACTTACCACTATCCACAATTTACACACGTAACATTCCATCGCCAACACAAATTAAAGCGGGACGCTATTAGATACACACACACCATACAGAGAAGAGAAATAAAGAATAAATAAACCGCCACGGCTGCTATACAAGATAAATAGCACGCCGGGGCCGGCAGAAAAATGCAAAGTTAAACGAGAATCGATTGTTGTGGCAACCGTTCTCCTACTTATCCTGATTTCACAACACAAAAGGCACGCGAACGAGTACTTTTTTCGCTGCACGGGGCAATATTTCACACTTAATATCAATAAACTATCACAGCACAAAACACATTACTATGTCCACCATGATGTATTGAATTCGCAACCATGATGTATTGAATTCGCAATTCGCAATAAACATCAATGAAATGAGAATCAATGCAGCCACTAAGTGCCGAAATATTCTCAGAAACTAATAATATAATTAGAAAAAATATGATTTTATCATACGTGCTTTCTGGTGTGTATGAGAATGCTGATGCTGTGCGTGTGTATCTCAAACGTACATCCAAGCGTTAAATAAATACCTTGTATGGCACCTTGCGAGCTTTGAAATGAACTAGAAAAATTGTTGCTAATCATTTTTCTTGATGCTATTCAATATTTCTCTATTCGATGAAAGGCACAAAAACTGCAATAGTCATAAAAAATATCAATAAACGATAGCATCAAATAGATGCTCTCCTACAGTGCCACACTATTGAGAAACGTGTTCCCATAAATTTCCAATCAGAAGTGGAACGGAAATTAAAATGGAATGAAATGAATCTGAACGATGGTCAATTCTCCACTCGAGTTTTGTGTGCAATCGAGCGAAACTTCGATGCCATAAGAGCACAAGTGCAATCATTTGAATATTGATTGGACATTCTGTAGCAAAACGATAAACTAATCGGGTGAAATCGATGACCACATTTGTTATTTTTCTGATGCAAAAATTCCGACTCGAACATTATTTTTTTGATAATTACAAGTACATTTAGTAAAGTCTTGTCCAGTTAGAATCCGTACGGAAGAAATCATTTATATCTCGGAGATAGAATGACATACAAAAAAGAGTGATCAACCAAAAGAAAGATATATTCTTGCACTTTTACAAAAAAATGTCCTTAAAATTATTTTTCTTCATTTCTGATGAAACTTCTCACTTTTCTGGTGATTCCTCCCATCAAACGTTGCACAGCGGCAGTGTCGACCTCTGTGGCCAGTTTTTTCCAGAATCTGGTCATCCCTGCAGCGTCCCGAGCCATTTTTCCGGTCTTCTTTAGCTTCCGCTTCATAATCGCCCAATATTTTTCAATTGGGCGGAATTGGGGGCAGTTTGGTGGGTTGAACTCCTTCTCGATAAAATCCACCCCGTTGTCGCGGTACCACTGGAGAACCTCCCGGCTATAGTGGCAACTCGCTAAGTCAGGCCAAAACTTAACGGGACCATTGTGTGCCTTTATGAAAGGCAACACACGCTCCTTCAGGCACTCTTCCTTGTACAATTTCGAATCCATGGTCTTTGTAGTGATGAAAACCGGCGTCTTCGCACCACAGGTGCATATACCCTGCCAGATCATCATCTTCTTGGCAAATTTGTCCATGAACATGAACTTGAATTTGGCGGGGACATCGCCTCGTGCCGTGGAAAGATAAAATTTTTGTCCCGGAAGTTGGCCGAAGTCCATTTTTACATAAGTTTCGTCATCCTGGAGCAGGCATCCATGGTACTTCGTTAGTACCTGATAATACAACTTACGAGCGCAAGTTTTCGTCACTAGACTCTGCTTCATCGTCCTATTTGGTTGCTTGATTGCTTTGTAGGAATGAAGTCCAGCTCGGTGAATGATTCGTCGAACGGTACTACGAGCGGCACCGTATTTCTGAGCGATATCATGTTCGGACAGTCCAGGGTTTGCTCTGACGGTTCTCAACACCTTCCAATTCAGCTGACGATCGTAGGTTCCGCTTCGACGCTTCTTTTGAACCGCCCGGTCCACGCTGTTCCGCTCGCGGAATCGTCTGAGCACATCACATACGGTAGTTTTAGCGATATCCAACTGTTTCGCGATCTTCGCACCCGACCACGTTGGATTGTCAACGTGGGTGTGCAAGATTAATTTTCTTCTTCTGTCTTCCATGTGGAATAACTCCGGACTTACGGCACGAAAAAATTTGAAACTTTTACCACCAGAAGAGGAAACATTTGTAAACAAACCGCTGTAAAAACTTTCTTGCAGCGGCCACTGACTGTGCCGCTGTAAAATGTGCAACGCGTACGGATTCTAACTGGACAAGACTTTATGTATCAGTTCGGTTTTCCGGTTGTATATTGTATGAAATTTGAAAGTGCTTTCTCCTGAAAAATGAACTCACTAAATAGAAACATGAATCGTGATTTTATTCATAACTACTTTCTTTTGAATCATAAATTTACATCCAATTTATTTTACCACATTTGTTAATTTACCTAAAAACATTCATCGGAGCTACACAATCATTTCCGCTGACAAAGTGTGTTGACCTTGCCCTCCTATCTAGGAAACCTGTCAGTAGAAGAAAGAGAACAAACAGTGGGTCAGTTATTTATATTACGGCGAACGAAATTAATATCTATGAATAACACATTTCCCATAACGTTCAATCACAAGATGTTCCCACTCACCGATCCACTTAATGAGCGATACGAGTGTTCCTAATGAAGAGGACTTGATTAATGTGTTTACCTAAGTGTCGTCACCCAAAGGTGGCGTGAGGTATTGTCTCCCTACTGATGAACCGCACCTAGTGAATATTCTCCTCACGAAATTAGTAAAAATGATTAACGAACAAGATTATTTTAATAATGCGCACTCTTAAAACCTGTGTTAGAAGTCAGGGCCCATAGAGGGAATGAGAAACATTCTGTCGATGGCAGCATCAATCATGGCATGAACACAATAGCTTTCACTACCTTTCCACTTTGAAATTCTGAAAAAATAAATCCTTTAATGAGTTTGATTCGCGTGCTCTCACACGCTTTCGATACCGAAACCAGTCAAACAACATCAGCAGAATTTATGTTCGTGGGATGTCAAAAAGTTATCTGAGCCGCGCTGTGCTATCCGTCGTCCGCTGTTGATCCTTGACATTGTTAACTCATCCTTTCGTGTTTAATTCATGTTAGGTATTCCTGAATCTTTTGAAAAATATCCTTGCCGTCGATGACTAGCGTGGAATTAATTTCAGTCAAATCAATTATTTGCGGTTTTTTTTTTTGAAAACCAATAGGTGAGAAGAATTGATTGTATATTTTGATGATATGACTCAGAGTCTCATGTTTTTTTTCTTTTTTTTTTATAGAGGTGAGGAACGCTCTTCCAGCCTTATCTGGGAAGGGATAACCCAGACGTCGAGTGGAGATCCCACCCACAAAAACCAAGCCCTCTACTCGTAGCCTCATTCCCCCCGGGACCACATCTAGGCGACTACTTCAGGGGGCGGCTGTGCTCATGCACTTCACGAGTTTTCAACGCTAACTAGCGTTGATCCTTCCCTTTTTCTCTGTATATCTCATTTACGAATCCGTTGTACTCCGCCACGCACATCCGTTGCACAGGATTCCTTTTACCCGTCGAGACGTGTACCGATTAGGAATTGCCCTCCAGCTTGACGCGCAACCCGTCACAGCCACCCTCGCGGGATTTCTCACCTGTCGAGACGTGAACCGATTTGGAAGCGCCCTCCAACTTGACGCGCGCCCCGTTACAGCCACCCTCGCAGGATTTCTCTTCCCAACGGAGCGACGATTAGGCAGTGCTCTCCAACATAACGCGCACTCCGTCACAGCGACTCTCGTGGGGTACAGTCCATTGCAGCAGCCCTCGCAGTTGTTTCTCTTCGACGGTCAGGGGTTATTACCACGCTGGTCGACCCTCCGCTGTAGCTCGGACATGATGTGTATGATTACACTGTTCACAGCGTTCCAGGTGCTCGTCGCGACAAATTTTCTCCACTATGTTCCCGGCATGAAGGGCAGGCAGCTCCTCGCGTCTTGCGGTGAACCTGGGACACACAAATACCACGTGTTCTGGTGTTTCCTCTACATCTTCACACTCCGGACAGAGTGGCGACGTTGCGTGCCCGAACCGGTGCAAATATTGCCTGAAGCAGCCATGTCCAGACAGGAACTGTGTCAGATGAAAATTCACCTCCCCGTGCTTCCTGTTCAGCCAGGTCGATAGTACCGGTATGAGCCCATACGTCCACCTGCCTTTCTCCGCCGTGTCCCATTCCTGCTGCCACTTCAAGAGTGATTCTACTCTTGCTGTTTTCCGGATACCCCTGATTTCCTTTCGTCTGTAGCATTCTCCGTCTTCCGCCAGAGTGATGCCAATAGGGATCATGCCTGCGATAACGCAGACTGCCTCCAACGAGATCGTCCTATACGCGCTCGCAACTCGCATCGCCATGAGCCGAAACGTACGGTCCAGTTTTCTACGATTCCGGTGGGTTTCGAGGGCCGCAGACCAGGCTGGTGCTCCATACCGCAGTATGGACGAGGATACAGCAGCCAGGAGACGCCTTTTGCTACTGCAAGGTCCTGCGTTATTCGGCATTATTCTCGCTAGCGCGCTAATGGACTTCTCTGCTTTCTCGCAGACGTAGTCGACGTGGTTGTTGAAATTCAGCCGGTCGTCGATCATAACTCCCAAGTATTTCAACCTACGCTTAGAAGTTATCACGTGATCCCCGACTGTGATTTCCGCTCGCTGCACGGCTTTGCAGTTACTCACCAACAATACTTCCGTTTTATTATGAGCAATCTGCAGTTTCACGGCTTGCATCCAGTTCCCTACTGAGACGATGGACTCGGTTGCAAGCATCTTCACCTCTTCGAGTGTCTCGCCTGCCACTGTGAGAGCGATATCATCCGCGAAGCCCACGATCTCCACGCCTTTGGGAAGCTTCAGATTCAGTACTCCGTTATACATTACGTTCCAGAGCGTTGGGCCCAGGATAGAGCCTTGTGGTACTCCGGCCGTTATATTCAACGTTGTCTGCCCCGTGCTCGTCTCGTAGACTAGGACGCGGTTCTGAAAGTAGCTTCCTAGAATTCTGCACAGGTACCCAGGAACCTTCATACGGTGTAGGGACTCGGCAATGGCTTCCCAGCTAGCGCTGTTGAAAGCATTCCTCACGTCGATCGTTACTATAGCACAATGTCGGTCGCCCCTCCGCTTTTGCTGTGACGCCTTCTCTGCTTTTTCAACCACTGTCCGGATAGCATCAACTGTGGACCAAAAGCGGAATCCAAACTGCATCTTTGACAGACCATGGTCACTCTCCGTACATTTCGTCAGTCTGTTGAGGATAATCCTTTCCAAGAGTTTCCCAAGAGTATCCAGCAGGCATATAGGCCTATAGGATGTTGGTACCTACGAGGCCTTTCCTGGTTTTGGCAGCAACACTAACTTTTGGATCTTCCATTTCTTGTGTGACCATCATCCAGGCATTTCTGTAGCACTATCCTGAAGATGTCCGGGAACGCCTGATCGCCGTTTTCAAGGCCGCGTTGGGGATTCCGTCGGGGCCGGGCGCTTTCTTTACCTGCAGTCTCTTCGCCACTGCTACCAGTTCTTCACAGGACACTTGAGAACGTTCGGTAGCTATTTCGGCGTACGGTGTCGGTGGCCATATCGTAGGATCATGCATCGGAAATAAACCCTCCACAATGACCTTCAGCTTCTTGGGACACGATTCGACGGGCGTCACAGGTCCTTTGATCTTCGCCATCACGACTCGATACGCGTTGCCCCAGGGGTTGGCATCTGCATCTCGGCACGGCTCCTTGAAACAGTTCGCTTTGCTCAGTGTAATTCCCCGTTTCAAGGCGGCTCTAGCTGCTCGGTACACCGTATTACGTTCCTTTCTATCAGCGCTATTTCGTGCTCTCTGAACGCGTCTTCTGGCTTGAAGACAGCTAGCGCGAAGGTTGCGAAGAGAGTCGTTCCACCAGTAAGCTGGGCGTCTTCCATTTTTTGGTACAACTTTCCTCGGCATGGTAGTGTCGCATGCTCTCACCAGTAGATCTGTCAACTTTACTGCGTTCCAATCTGAAGCTCCGCTAACTAGACGAAAGCTTCGACGAAAAGGTCCTTGTCGAAAGCATTCGTCTTCCACTTCCGCTCACAGCTTGTTGTCCTCCGAACTAGCACGTGGTTTCGTTGACCGATTCTATACCGGATCGCTTGGTGGTCACTGTGCGTATACGACTCGCACACTTTCCACTCCGTACTCGCCAACAGCGACGAACTGCAAAAAGTAACGTCTATGATGGATTCGCGCCCGTCTTTCCGGAAAGTGCTGGTGGTACCTTCGTTCAGTAACGTTACTTCCAGCTTTGCTAGAGCTTCCAGTAGACTGTACCCTCTGATGCTGGTGCATCTACTTCCCCACTTCACCCAGGCGCCCAGGCGTTGAAGTCGCCTCCAATGACGATCGGTGTTCTACCGATTAGTTCCTCGGTCATTGCGTCTAACATCTGGTGGAATTGCTCAGTTGTCCATCTCGGTGGTGCGTAGCAACTACACATGAAGATTCCATTAATTTTGGCGATTACGAAACCTTCATGTGAACCTCCAACCACTTCCTGGATAGGATATCTGCCCATCACCTGTATTGCAGCAATCCCTAAACTATCCGTCGCCCAGCTGCCGTTATCACGGGGTACTCGGTACGGCTCCGCTATGATTGCAACGTCGCATTTTGTCTCTGTTGTCGACTGCCACAACAGTTGCTGAGCTGTGTTGCAATGGTTCAGATTGATCTGAATTATCTCCGTTACTGCGATTCTGCTAACGCCTTCTCATACGAGGGACACTTGAATCTTCCTGTCGCATGGTCGCTGCCGTTCTCTGGTTTGCAGAGCAGGCATTTCGGTTGCTTCGTGCAGTCTCTCGCAACATGCCCTTTCTCACCGCATCTCCTGCACAGTTCAGACCTGTCGGGGCCTGTGGCGCTGTGTTATCAGAGGCGTTACATAGCCGTTTTTTGATAACTGATTTTTTCGTTTTTTTAAAAATCGCTATTTAAAAATTTTCATGAAAAATATCGAATTTTTAATAATTAAATTTTTCGAATTTTCAAAAACCCCTATGTAACGCTTCAGGTATTGTCCTAAAATTTCAAAATATTCATTGGAATTAGCTCTACGACACCCCGTTGCTTCAGCACCGATATCACCAGCAAGGTACCGATATTCAGACAGTATCTACGCATCCAGCTGTAAACAGCGTCATTATTTAAAAAATGGAAAAAATGGAAAATACATCTTCAAATATACCTTAAACAATGATTAAAATTCCCGAACACTTCACTTTATTGCTAGCTTCCGAAAAAACACCCCTCAATTAGTCACAACTGGAGGAGAAACATAAAACTCAAAAAGAGCAGAATAAGCGACCTTTGTTTTTTCGGGCGCAGGAGGATACTGAGAATTTTCCTCAGAGAAGATGCAATACTTATACGCTAGCGACAGCTTAAAGGGTGTGTCACATCAAATTGCATCACGGAAAAAACGCTGTAGAAATTCGCCCAGTAGACCGATCCTTTTGAAAATTTTAGACAGTAAAATAAAAACTATTAAACAACTTTTGGTATTTTCTTTTTATTCATACTTCGAGCCCAAGCCCGTATGCTCGCACCTTCCTCTTTACCCCGTCCATAAGGTTCTGTACAACGTCAGGTTGTAGTTTTTTTTGAACAGAAATCCATTTTCTCTTGAAGTCCGCATCCGATTTGACAACTTTTGGGTTCTTCCGGAAGGCCTGCTTCATAATCGCCCAATATTTCTCTAGTGGGCGAAGCTCCGGCGCGTTGGGTGGGTTCATTTCCTTTGGCACGCCCACCATGTTTTTCCTTTCGTCGCGGTTAGGAGCCTTCTGAACCTTGTATGTACGCAGGCCCTCCCGCTGCTTGGTCCGCTGGACGAATGAACTTGACAAATTCAGCTTATTGGCGACATCCCGGACCGAACTTCTCGGATCACGTCTAAACTGCTTAACTACGCGCTTGTGACCTTTTTCACTGACGGAGCATCCATTTTTGCCGTTCTTCACCTTCCGGTCGATGGTTAGGTTCTCGAAATATCGTTTTAGTACTCTGCTGACCGTGGATTGGACGATTCCCAGCATCTTACCGATGTCCCGATGTGACAACTCCGGATTCTCGAAATGAGTGCACAGGATTGATTCACGACGCTCTTTTTCGTTCGACGACATTTTTCCAAATTTACGAAAAATTGACAGTGAAGCATGGCCAACGTGATCTATACACTCTTATCTGATTATAAGCGAAAGCTGAAGATATAATTCCTAAAAATAAAATTTCTACAGCGTTTTTTCCGTGATGCAATTTGATGTGACACACCCTTTACTTACTATGCAATGGTGGAGTTTACTTCGCAAATATTCTCTTCTCGCTATCCCATTTGGTTGTTTCTATTTTAGCGGCTGCATACGTTGCCCGTTATACACAGCTCTGTTCGGGAAAGCACATAAATGGACAGAAAAATTTATGAGGAAATGGGAATGCTTACAATTTTCATCAATTTAAACCATATACTGACTATGGGATTGTAATGTATAGCATATAAAACAAATCTAAATCTGTTTGATCCAATTACCATTCGCAACTATCGTCAATACGCCCTCTTAACACATTAAGGACCGCACGTTTTGGGGCAAACTTGAACGCTTCATTTGTTCGGATTCCACGAATGAGATCGTTTCCTTCGGTGTGGATGAGACGAAGGCGAGCCATCGGTGGGTCTTGTTAGATTCTTGGCAAACCAATAGCATCAATATCATCAATATCATCAAGTGTAGAAAACACGGGTTATTTCGTGATCCCCGCGTAACAGACGGAACGCGAAACACGAGAAAACTCGTGAGCGGTCCGCAATATGTTAAAGTGTTCACATAGTATACATTAGAGTGCCAATGGATGTTTAGGAAAAAAGTGACCTTCGAATTTTCAAAGCGAACTTGATTGAAAATGTTAATTCCCACGAAAAACTACCCTATGCAAAATATCAGCTCAATCGGACTTCATTTACTAGTGTCGCACAACGGTCAATTTAATATTTTTTTAAGACATTTGACATCGAAAACTTTGATGAAAAACATGATGCCATACAAATGAAAAACAAATTTCTGCATTACTCGAGAATTAATCAAGCAAATGAAACTAAATTAGGCACATGGAGGTTTCAGGGTGCAATAAATGATTCTATGGTGGTTAGATACTCCTCCTCCCTCTCTTAGGTAGGGCTGCCATAAAAATGAAACCCAAATTTCTGCATAACTCGAAAACTAATCAAGCAAATCGAGCAAAATTTGTCATGTGAAGGTTTTACGGGGCACGAAACGTTTCTATGGTGAATACACTCCTCCCCCCTCTCTTAGGTGTTTTGGGTATGAGAAATGTTTCTTTGATGGTATGACACCCCTCTCCACTCCTCTGGAATGGAGAGTGGGTCCCATAAAAATATTACACATATTTCAACCAAAAATATTCCAACCAAACATGACAACTGAAAATTTTTGGAAAACTCTGAAGGAAAAAGGGAAAATTCGGAAAATTAAATTCCCATATGTTCTACAATTACATGGTGACAAGTGCTGTTAATCCATTTGATGTTTGCGCTAGCTAAATTGAACTCTGTTTGAAACTGGAAATGGATTTCAATGTGATGAAACGCACTCCTATATCTTCTTCTATCTATACCAATGAAAAAGTATCGCCGAATTTGTTGATAAGGGCAGAACTCGAGGAAGAAATTGTCCGATTTAGGGCTGTCTTTATTCTATCATATTTTCTGTATAAAACATTTATTCATGTAACGGAGAAACATGTTATTTTTTTTTATCCCATTTATTTATTTTAAGGCTCATTAGCATTTTAGCTGTAACAGAGCCGAATTTTAATCGTGTACATATCACATGGTTATCATATCTATAATTAGCACATTACACAGTAGTTGTCATTCGCCAGTATTCCTTCTATACCATTATATATGGTACATTCACACAGTAGCCATTTAGGCGTAAGAGTATTCTTTCTGTTCTTCCATTATCCAGTTGGACCACCGGACAGCGGAGACAGTTGAATGATCATTGTTGAGTTATTTATAGAACATTGGGTAAACATGTTATTTGCAAGTGGTTGAAAAATCTTGAACGAGAATTGTATCTGAAAAAAATCTGATATTATAATGATCAGTTTTGCTAGAAATACTAGGAATTTTATAGTAAAAGGTAAATTCAACGGGGTCGATTAGAAGATCAATCAATGAACAGCTTTGCGATTGGACCCATGAACTTGCTCATAGTAAGAAAACGTTAATGTTTGAAAGGTAAAAAGGTGAAAGTTATTGATAATAAAAAAAAACAATTTTGGGCGGGACGAAGTTTGCCGGGTCTGCTAGTTTTCCATAAATGATCCACAGATTCTGTGGAATGGTTCATGAAGTGTTTACAAGAGCTTCTGCTAAGATTTGATGTCGAAGAAACATGGGAGATCTTGAATATATATTAGGGTGTAGGTTTTACCCTGAACTTCCATATAACATTTTATCCCAGGACTAACCGTTCTCGAGATATGATCAATTTTATATAATAAAAATCATGGGTTAAAGAAAATCGGATGGGATTGTTCGATATGTATTTTGAAACAGAATACTTCCTTTCAGAACCTCTAATTGCTTTCTTCTGCCTATGGTGACTATCCAGTTTCAAATTTTTCATTATAACAAAACCATTTGGGTGAGGTTAGCATTATTCTTGACAGACCTAAAATAAATTGAAATGATACCGTTAGATCAAGGTTTTTGCCAGCTGTTATTTTATTTGATATTTATCAAATAAAATACATAGAATAGAGACAAACATCATAGGATAGAGCATCAGTTCACTTTCAATGATCAGCGAAAACCAATCATAGAATGCATTCAGATAGAACTAGACGTTTGATCGTGGCGACTGATCACAAGTCACAATATCGAGAATTTGATAAAATGGAAGAATTTGGTAATTATTTTCAGACTTTTATTACTTTTGGGAACATATCATTCCACTCTGAAATGGTTACTGGTATGATCGATACATTCAAATTCATGTAGTATTTCAGAGATTTACGGTGTCTGTAAAGCTGATAAAAAAAATTTGAAATTCATTGTGCAGATTAAGTAAATCAAATATTGAGAGTCAGGAAGTTACAGTATTGGTATTATAATTATCGTAAGTGCACAAGTATGTCTGCCGGGTGAGATCTTGTGTGAATTTAGGGGTGTTTTGGGTTTTTTGTGACTTTTTGTTTTTGGATTATCTGTTTCCGTTCTGCCAAGGGTGCCCTATAGTATAGGGTGGATTATTTCTTTGGGAATTATGTTTTTGGGAGCGTTGGAGATGTAATTTATCAAGAGATACTGGAAAACTACTTGTATATTTAATAAGTTTAGTGTTTTAGTGTCGCTCTAGACAGCGAGCAATCAACAGTAGGGGAACGGTGGTTAAGCCGGACACCGTAAGTAAAAGTTGATTTTTTTGTGAATTTTCTACTCTTTCTATAATAAAAAAAAATTGAAAAATGAATGTGTCCGGCATCTTTGGAAAATAAGATTGAGTCATGAAAGACGAACACTTGGCGGGAAAGATTGACACTAACTGAAAATTCAAGTTTATGTACTAAGTTTTGGAGGTATTCAAATATGCTTAAAGATAATCTAACTAAAACGCTAGACTAGACTCACCTAGAAGGGCTTGTAATTTTTCTCACTTTTTCATGTCTAAAATAGCTTCCGGAATGAGAAATTCGGATTACGTTTTAAAAACGGCTCTGCTGATTCGTCCATGATATCTGGTTGCAATTGCAAACGTAGTGAGTGGGCATCTGTTAACAAGAGAAGGAGGAGAGAATCAAATTGTTTACAAAACCAAATGTTTGTTCTTTGTCGGTGGGCTGTCCGTCTTACTCGACTCGATTGGTATTCTATTTTCGTCAATATTTTTGCAGTAAAATGAGAAAACTTCACAGATGATTCGATAAACTGGAAAAGATGTGATAGTAAAACAGTCACGTAACGAAAAAACCCCAAAAAATGACTCGACAACAATTAGAACGTTATTTTCTGCAGATGAAAATTTTCATCGAGATGCTCTTTGTAGATTTTTTTTTGTTTTTATTTACAACTAGCTAACCTGGCAAACTTCGTCCAGCCCAATTTTTTTTTTGTTATCAATACCTTCAAACATTCACGTTTTCTTACTAAGCACAAGTTCATGAGTCCAATCGCAGAACTGTTTATTGATTGATCTTCTAATCGACCCCGTTGAATTTACCTTTTACTTTAAAATTCCCAGTACTTCTACCAAAACTCATCATTATAATATCAGATTATTTCCAGACACAATTCTCGTTCAAGATTTTTCAACCACTTGCAAATAACATGTTTCTCCGGTACACGGAATAAATATTTGATACAAAAAACATGATAGAATAAAGACAGACCCCTCCCCGCTTCACCCCTTAGAGAGGGGGGAGGAGTGTCTATTCACCATAGAAACTTTTCGTGCCCCCTAAAATCTTCACATGCCAAATTTGGCTCCATTTGCTTGATTAGTTTTCGAGTTATGCAGATATTTATTTTTCATTTGTATGACAGCCCACCCTAAGAGAGGGGGGAGGAGTGCCGAACCACCATAGAATCATTTATTGCACCCTAAAACCTCCACATGCCAATTTTCGTTTCTTTCACTTGATTAGTTCTCGAGTAATACCAAAATTTGTGTTCCATTTGCATGGCAGACTTAGAGAGAGGGTGGAGTATCTAACCACCGTAAAAACATTCATTGCACCCTAAAACTTCCACATGCCAAATTTGGTTTCGTTTGTTTGATTAATTCTCGAGTAATGCAGAAATTTGTGTTTCATGATAATGATGATGGCCCACCTCATACTTCTACAATGGTTTGAGCAGGACGATTTATCTTATAGATGATATTTATTTTCAAACATATCAAGAAGCCAGTATTATAAAAACAAGAACAAAGCGAACTGGCTCTGTTGCAGGCATAAATATCTATCAATAGAACATTAAAAATAGGCATAAACTGCGGAAAAAACAAACAATGTTCCTATCCATATTGACATTGACATAGTCATTGTCGCCGCACGGATCATGCCTTTAGAGCGTGATTCATGGCGAGAACGATAGAGCGGATGCTTAGATCGCGCTCTATCCTAAATACACAGAATAGCTTGCGCAGTGGCTTTATCGTAACTAATGAGGTTTTTCCGAAGTGCGATTATTGCTAGCTGAAAACCTAAATATCATAAAACTCCTCCGGCCAGCGATAACCCGCCGGGAAGGAGAACAAAACAAAAATAAGCAAAACGACGTAATGTGTTTACGATCAGAGCCTATCTCCGATCGTAAATACCGAAGGACGGGAGAAATCCCAAAAAGAGAGCACTATGGGTGCTATAAACGGAGCCTATCTCCGAGCTAGGACAATAAGTAATAAAACGGAGAGGAAAAGATAACACGCCTGCGAGCGTGTTAATAATCATCCCTCGTTCGCCCGTCTGGCTTAGAATAAATAATTGTAATTTTCTCTCTCTTATGCTACGCCCTTCTGGGGTAGATAAGAAGGCAATGTCTGTATATAAGAAAAAAACTTGAACAGAATAAACGCACTCTCAACTGGACACTCTCAACCATACCACGGACGTAGGAGCGTCGTGGCGAAGTACCGAACCCCTCTTTTTTGTCATAAACGTATCACAACCCTGGACATCGCCCGAGCATCCTGGACACCATCGGAGCACCCTGGACATCATCGCCGGCAGATCCCAGCGCAACAAGCGCTGGTAAGTATTGAACACCCCTCCTCCAAAGATCCGAAATTCCAACCACCCTTCCTCTCCCTTTTCCTTCCCTTGGCTCCGCCCGGCCAAACTCCCAAGTGACGCGGTACTACCGGATCGCACCAGTAGGCGCATACTCGTTATGCGCTCTACGTGATCTGGCCTACCACATAGCGTCCAGTAAAGGGCTTTCCCTTCGTGTCATCAGCACGATCTCGAACTGCAGCCACATTTGGTGGCTCCAGAGAGGATCTTTCCTCCAGCGTAATCAGCACGATACCCTGCAGCCACATTTGGTGGCTCCAGAGAGGAGTCTTTTCCTAAAGACACTGTACGAACTCACAACACGCTCGGTTGAGTTGAGAATCCTGTTAAATTGATTTGCGCCCGTCGTTGAACGGAGAGGTTCGGTCTTGTAAAGACGAACAAGGTGAGGTTGTCTGTGGACATCACCATTTAGCCAAGAGGCAAATTGCGCATTTCAAGAAACAGAAATTAGGTCCTGAAAGACGGACAAATTAGGCCGTAGAAATCGGCATCTTGTTGAAACAAGTCCAGCTTTATAAACAGACCGATCGCCAGTCAGGCATAGTTGGACGAAGGCAACCAGGCGCCTCGTCAACATCAACTGTAATCCGGTCACGAGGGCCGGAAGACGAATATTGTGCAACGTTTGAAATCAGCGTAGGCAACTAGGCGCCACGCTTGGTTTAAGACAAGGCGAAGGCAACCAGGCGCCTCGCCACTTGCGCATTATAACACAGTTTAAACATCGAGTGACGGCAACCAGGCTCCTCACTCAGGAATAATGATATCAAGCTTTACGAGATCATCACGCCCGTGCTGTGATGCATGTGGCAAGAAAATTGAACTAGACAATCTGGTCCAATGCAGACAGTGCAAAAGGAATTATCATCATTCCTGTGTAGGACATACACCCACTGAAGAGGAAACCTATTTAGTATGCTCGCTTTGTTCCCCTACCAAAACAAACGAAAGTGAGGGAAAGGCACAGGCACCTGCAGCGTCTCATCCCTCAACTAATTCGAGGGAACAAAAACAGATAGAGGAGCTGACGAATCTAGTTACACAACTAGCTGAGATGCATGTTAGCGAACGCAACAACATAACCACATTAAAAAAGGAAATAGTAACAATGCAGGCATCACTCAACGCTTTAGTCGTGGGCGCAACGACAATAGCAACACAGCGACAAACAGAATTACCATGCTCTCCGGCGCAAGCGCAGTCAACTGAACCCCTAATCAATATCTCCGGGCAACAACGTGACCGAGCAACGATTCAAACACCACTACCAATGAGATCCGGTCCATCAATTGGCTGGGAGCAGAGTGCAATGATGCCAGCTCCACAGCATGGAGATTTTACGATTCTAATGAAGAGGCAAGCTTTGACTCCCTTGCCAAAATTCAGCGGGTCGCCCAAAGATTGGGCTAAATTCAAAAGGATCTACGAAGTCAGCACGAGAGAATGTGCGTTTTCCAATCATGAAAATCTCTCCAGACTTGAAGCTGCCCTTGAAGGACGCGCAGCTAGAAGCGTGCAGCAACTATTTATAAACTCGGAAAATGTTCCGAGTATAATAGAGAGACTAGAGGAAAATTTCGGAAACCCTAAATTCATATATGAGGAACTACTGCACGATCTACAGAAGCTTAAAAGAGAAAGTAGATCAATAATAATCGAAATGTCAGATGCTTTAGAAAATATGGTGGCAAACATGACGATCATAAATCAAAGAGGTTACCTACTAGATGCGAGGTTAATAGAAGACCTAGTTAAGAGACTACCTTATAACCTGCAAACAGAATGGACACGCCATAGAACGACGACTGGTGATGCCCCATCTTTAGAAGAAATGAGTAACTGGCTGAAACCTCACGCCAAAATAATGAGGAATATGGCTTCTCCTCTACCTTCTACAGTTAGAAGCCAGATACATGTCCATCAAGAGATGCCACGCATGAAATGTCCGGTTTGCTCGAATAACCATAAAATCTTCGATTGCACGGAATTTAAGAACTCCAACATCCAAAAAAGATGTCGATTGGCAGTACAATGTAAAATATGTTTCGGATGTCTAGGCACCGGACATATGGTTAAAGATTGCAGACGATCTAGGAGGTGCGGCTTGAGTGGATGTAACAAGCACCACCACAGAATGTTACACTCGAATCCAGACATGGAACCAACACCTCGTAATACGTCCGCTACAGTTCCGCTTGAAGCCAACTGCAATATTCACAAGTCCTCAGCAAACGAGATATACTACCAGGTGATTCCAGTAACACTTCAACACGGAAGGCATTCAGTCGATACATATGCCTTCCTAGACACAGGGTCTTCCCTGACATTGCTAGATGAGGAAATGGCAAACTCCTTGGACCTATACGGCAGAGAAGAACCACTACAATTAAAATGGACACAGGACGTGTCTCGAAACGAGCTGAACAGTAGAAAAGTACAAGTTCGCATTCAGGGGTCGTCCAGAAGGTCGTACCGACTTGACGGTGTAAGAACCATTAAAAACTTACAACTTCCGACTCAGACAATGAACTACAAAGCAATGGCTACAAAATATCCGCATTTGGAAAACCTTCCGATCGAAAGCTACGAGCTTGCAAGGCCAACAATTCTCATAGGGCTGAATCAAAGCCATTTGCTTACCGCCATGGAAACAAGAAGGGGAAGTGACAATGACCCAATAGCAGTCCGAAGTAAGCTTGGATGGTTTATTTTCGGTAATGTCAGATCAATTTATCAAAACGATCATGAACTATTGCAACACGATAAAGAACTACGAGATATGATGGCTGCGCACTTCTCAATCGATGAATTTAGCATCAGACAACCAATAAGAGTCAACGACAACCCCTTGCCCTTAGAACCGGTCAACAAGTATACCACCGCGAGTTCTAACAACGTAATGCTGATAACCTCGACCGAAGATAAATCAAAAAAATCAACGCGAAAAAAAAGACGTAGAAATAAGACTACAACAAAAGGCATTTCTAAATCTTGGTTCAACATCTCACGTATATTGAAAATAATGATGTTGTTCGTAATGTCGTTCACGTTGATCAACGCTATATCCATAAAACCCGTTGACAAAGACGGTCTAATGTTCGACCACGAAGGAACGTGCTTATTACATAGAGGCATATGGCAAACGAATATACAAACCAACGTAGTGCCCGATGAAGACATTGAAGTAATTAACTCGATACGGAATAATGTGACAGTAGCGATGAAAGACATGGAGTTTGTCATCGAAGACTCTCTCCTAGAGCAAATTGCAACATCTGTTGAACGTTTATGCGATGATGCGATTGATGAGATCAAGCAGACAACGAGAACTAAACGAAGCAAAGGGTTCTTCGGTTTTTTGGCGGACTTAATATTTGGTAGCGACGATATGGAAAACGAGCTACAGGCAATGAGGGTTCATGAAGACGAAAAAATTCACCAAATATCGGAGTCAATGGTAAAAATGAATACCAAGGCGTCCAAAATGGGAGAACAGCTTAACGAGAGATACTATAAATTGTACAAAGACATGACTCAATTAAAACAATTATATTCTGCGGATAAGGTTCAAAGGTTACGAACAACGATGTTAGAAACCACGATATTGGCACGAGAAGTTATCGATGGAACATTGAATAGATATAGGAAAGTTCGAACGTTTCCTTTGTCCGTCGACGAACTAGCCCAAACCAGAAAAAACATTTCACAAGCGTTGCCAACTGGTTACATTGTCCTGGATCACCCATCAGCCGTAAAATACAACACGCGTGTAGTCAACGGCTCCCTCATAATTACCATGACGAGTGTTGTCATCAACAAAGTTGAGTTCGAGGTATTTAAGATAATACCGATCCCACGGGCTGAGAATGGCTCAATTATTGTAACAGAACATGATCGCATCGCGGTAGGCCACAACCAAGACTTCTTCTACCCATCGATCGAACTAACAAAACTGAATGATACGCATTTAATTACGGTTCAACCAGAACTGAGTAAGGAAGTGGATTGCGTAGCGGCTGTCATACTGCATATCGCAAGTACCCGCAAATGTGCAACAAAACTGTTAACCACGCCTTACGCTATGATGGAGACACTGTCCACTCCTAATACCGTTTTATACTATGCATCCGATACAAAGGCAATAGTTATACATTGCGACAACGTGGTAATGTCACCACCTTATGAGGCAGCAGTAGTAACTCTCCAGCCAGATTGCCGTATACAATCCAACAACAAAACGATACATGCAAGTTTAAATGGCATGAACAAGAAGATTGCAACATACTTCAAATCTAAATACCAGGTGGCCGATCACCTATTGGACGAATTCAATGACACCGTAAAAGATGTGGTGGAGCCGAAGCCCGATAATCCCTACGATAACAACGCTATGATAACCGTGTACAACAGTTTGGATCCCTTCCATCCGAAATCGAAGTATCTTTGGAGGAACGCCGCCCTTTTCGTAAGCATACTAATGATTATAATCGGGATCATTTATCTACGTTGCTGCAGACGAAGATGCTGCACCAGATCCAGAGCCACAGCAGGACCCGATGTCCATATCCGAATGGACAACCTATTGAACCGGCAACAATTAGAAGACACAGCGCTTTAAAACCAAGCATTGGAGGGACGTTCAATGAAGCAAGGCGGCATGCCGAAGAATTGAAGAGAAAAAGTGATTTAAAACTCTGTTAGACCATAAGTACACAAAATGTAAAATAGAAGAAAATAATTGAATATGAAATAATTGTAGTCAAAATGAGGAATCTGACAATGAATAAGAAATATAAGCAACAAAGGGTTGCATAAACTGACGAGAAGATATGTCGTCTAATGTAATAGTAAAAAAAAATATAATTTGTTCAGTGAAAGAAGCAATTAGGCGCCGTTGTATGGCTATTAAAGTACATAAAGTTGAAGACTCTTCTATGGATAGAAGAAGTATTGAATTTGAAAATTGAATACTCCTGCGAGAGTAAAATGAAGTGTAACACAAAGCTAAAATGAATAGGATTTGCATTGTAAATGAATCTGAAGGCAAAGTGGCTAATAAATTGTAACGAAGCAAAGAATGAATTTATAACACACCATGTATGAAGAATAAACGGAAGTCATCCGCTCATAGCAAACGAATTGCATTGTATAACTTCAGGTTAGGAAATTGAATGTAAGAAAAACATAATATTGAAAAGAGAATATAAGATGAAACAATTGCGAATTATACAGTAATAAAAGATACAGCATCAGAAGCATAGCAGAAAAAATTATTAGAAACAGATGCGGCGTAGCTCAATTGGTAAATCTGCCTTACGCGATTTACGAGGGCCGGTATGTCGCCGCACGGATCATGCCTTTAGAGCGTGATTCATGGCGAGAACGATAGAGCGGATGCTTAGATCGCGCTCTATCCTAAATACACAGAATAGCTTGCGCAGTGGCTTTATCGTAACTAATGAGGTTTTTCCGAAGTGCGATTATTGCTAGCTGAAAACCTAAATATCATAAAACTCCTCCGGCCAGCGATAACCCGCCGGGAAGGAGAACAAAACAAAAATAAGCAAAACGACGTAATGTGTTTACGATCAGAGCCTATCTCCGATCGTAAATACCGAAGGACGGGAGAAATCCCAAAAAGAGAGCACTATGGGTGCTATAAACGGAGCCTATCTCCGAGCTAGGACAATAAGTAATAAAACGGAGAGGAAAAGATAACACGCCTGCGAGCGTGTTAATAATCATCCCTCGTTCGCCCGTCTGGCTTAGAATAAATAATTGTAATTTTCTCTCTCTTATGCTACGCCCTTCTGGGGTAGATAAGAAGGCAATGTCTGTATATAAGAAAAAAACTTGAACAGAATAAACGCACTCTCAACTGGACACTCTCAACCATACCACGGACGTAGGAGCGTCGTGGCGAAGTACCGAACCCCTCTTTTTTGTCATAAACGTATCACAACCCTGGACATCGCCCGAGCATCCTGGACACCATCGGAGCACCCTGGACATCATCGCCGGCAGATCCCAGCGCAACAAGCGCTGGTAAGTATTGAACACCCCTCCTCCAAAGATCCGAAATTCCAACCACCCTTCCTCTCCCTTTTCCTTCCCTTGGCTCCGCCCGGCCAAACTCCCAAGTGACGCGGTACTACCGGATCGCACCAGTAGGCGCATACTCGTTATGCGCTCTACGTGATCTGGCCTACCACATAGCGTCCAGTAAAGGGCTTTCCCTTCGTGTCATCAGCACGATCTCGAACTGCAGCCACATTTGGTGGCTCCAGAGAGGATCTTTCCTCCAGCGTAATCAGCACGATACCCTGCAGCCACAGTCATAGTCTCAACTTCAGGCCCAAAGTTTTTTCCAAGGCATGCCAAGAAAATTTCCAACCCGGGAAGATCCTTGACTGATTGGGAATTGAACCCAATATCCAAAAGTTTCAACTTATACCACAAAAGTTATCTGCTGCAATCAGAAATAATCGATACAACCATCTGATGAAAGATAGTTTACGACAATTCTGAATGAGCTATCCCAATTCCAGTTTCCACTCCAGACCCTACATAAAATTTCATTGTGTGTCAGTTTCCAGCCAGTGTTCATTATTAACATTAGTTCAGGCCCACCAAACGCGCGCGAGGCTCAAACTTTCGTAGACAACGCGCGTTTTTTTTTTAACAATCTCCAATACAATAAAAAAAACATCATCATCATCAGTACGAACAAGGGGGCCTCCGTAGCCACATTGGTTGCGCGTTCGCTTAGTAAGCGATCGATCGTGAGCTCAAAACTCAGGGCCCTCATTGACCATCTTTGTGTTGTTACAGAATAGCTACGTCCACGCAACAATCATTAGCGATGGAGATCGATCCACGGTCGAAATAAGATCGATTCATCCATACGACTGCTCTGCTCTGCAAGACACATCGGGCTGCTGTTCTATAAATAACTCAACAATGATCAATCAACTGTCTCCGCTGTCCGGTCTAACTGGATAATGAAAGAACAGAACGAAAACTATTACGCCTATATGGCAACTGTGTAAATGTGTACCATATGCAATGGTATAGAAGGGAATACTCTAAAGCCGAAAACATGGCAACTGTGTAATGTGCTAATTATAGATATGATAAACATGTGACATGTTCACGATTGAAATTCGGCTCTGTTACAGCTAAAATGCTAATGAGCCTAAAATAAACAAAAGGGATAAAAAAAAATCAGTACGAACATGGCAGTTTGAGATACCTGTGATTTTTTTAAAATTTCATTAAAACATAAACAATTAATTTACAAAAAAATTTCGAAACCCTGTTTACAAAACAGATTTATTTGTATGGTAGCCTATCTTAGGAGAGGGGGGAGGAGTATCTAATCACCATAGAAACATTTCTTGCACCCTAAAACCTCCACATGCCGATTTTGGTTTCGTTGGATTGATTAATTCTCGAGTAATGCAGAAATTTGTGTTTCATTTGTATGGTGGCCGGTCTAACCACCATAAAACATTTATTGCATCCTGAATTCTCTACATGCCAAATTTCGTTCCATTTGCTTGATTAATTCTGGAGTAATGTAGAAATTAGAATTTCTTTTGTATGGCACCGTTTGGACCAGCCTGACCAGCTCGGTGGATTGGAACATCGCAAGGTCTCTGGCCGAACCTAACGCGAGAGGAGCAAAAAAAAAACAATAAAACAAACTTAACAAAATTATAGAAAACCAAAGAACTATATATTATTTATTTCCATCATTCCCGAGCCAATAATATAATATATACAGTTTGTTTACCTCTATACTTTTTCCGTGTTCCAATTTATAAAAAAAACTGTTAAGAGTGATAAGTGGTAAAGCATTAGCTGCAAAGAAGAGTCGTTTATACACAATAAATGCTTTAGTCCCATCCAGGCTTCTATACGGCTTTTCTTTAGCCAGTAGAGCTAGACAAAATGTCATTACCATTCTCAAGCCAGTCTCTAACAATGCCATACGTATAGCCACCAGTGCCTTTCCAACAAGTCCAATCAGAGCAGTGATGGTGGAAGCTGGAGTACTTCCTTTCGAATATGTAGCAACACTACACGAAGTAAATACAGCTATTCGCTTCAAAGAAATAAGCAGAACCGTCCACGATTGCGCTCTACTTAGAAGAGCCAACACATCATTAGAAACATTAACAAACGAAGCTTTTCCCACTGTTACGGCAAGGCGACAAATCACCCACCATGGTACTACCAACCACCTAACATTGATTGGTCTATAAAGGCACAAGTGAGAGCAGGAGAAAACAAAGAAAAAGCGAAAGCAATTTTCAATGATTTATTGAATACAAAATACAACGATTTTCATAAAATTTTCACGGATAGTCTAAAGCAGATGGTAAAACAGGTTTCGGAGTTTATTCGGATAACCTTGAGCTCTGTGGCAGGTTGAGCGACGACTGTTCGGTTTTCGGTGCTGAGCTAATGGCTTTGCGCATCGCCTTAGAAAATACACCGACGAAATCACCATCAGTATTTTTTCAGATAGTGCAAGTTGTTTAAATGACCTGGGAGCGGGATCACCCAAGAACCCATGGGTCTAAGCTTGTGAGATAGATGCATGCAAAAGAAATGTAACTTTCGTATGGATTCCGGGTCACAGTTGCATTACAGGCAGTGAAGTAGCGGATGTACTCGCTAACAAAGGAAGGTCAGGAGTAATTAAATTTCCCGAACTCAGTGGTGGAGATGCCAAGAGAATGGTTAAAAATAAAATCTGGCTAGCATGGCACCAAGACTGGAATCATTCCAGTCCAACAACTCAACTAAATACCAAAAAAAGTACAAAGCTCTAGAAGCCAAACTAAAAGGTCTGATTAAAGCAAAAAAGCGTGGATATTGGCGGAAATTCGTCAATGGTTTGTCAAGGGAGACCGCTATGAGTACTCTTTGGAATACGGCTAGCAGAATGCGTGGCTGGAACCATACAAATGAAAGTGAGGAATACTCTGACCGTTGGATTTTCAAATTTGCAAGAAAGGTTTATCCCGATTCCGTTCCTGCACAAAGCGTCGTACGCGATATTCCGCTCCAATGCGATTATGAGAATTTTTCGATGGTGGAATTCTTAATTGCCTTTCTCTCATGTAACAATTCAGCTCCGGGGTCGGACAAGATTAAATTCAACTTGTTGAAGAATCTTCCCGACTTGGCAAAACAGCGTTTGCTGAACTTGTTCAACAAGTTTCTGGAGCTGAATATTGTCACACATGACTGGAGGCAAGTGAGAGTATTAGCCATACGAAAACCCAACAAGCCGGCTTGCGATCACAACTCGTATAGGCCGATTGCAATGTTATCCTGTATTCGCAAATTGTTAGAGAAAATGATTCTACTTCGTTTAGACAAGTGGGTCGAAACGAACAATTTGCTGTCAAATACGCAGTTTGGCTTCCGTCGAGGTAAAGGGACGAATGATTGTCTCTCGCTGCTATCTTCTGAAGCCCAAATCGCATTTGCTCGCAAAGAACAAATGGCTTCCGTTTTCCTCGATATCAAAGGGTCATTTGATTCAGTTTCCATGGAAATTCTCTCAGAGAAGCTTCATAATCGTGGACTTTCACCAATTCTGAATAATTTCCTGTACAATTTACTGTCAGAAAAGCACATGAATTTCTATCATGGCAACTCAAAATCTTCTCGTTATAGTTTTATGGGCCTACCGCAAGGCTCCTGCCTAAGCCCCCTCTTGTACAGTTTTTACGTCAATGATATGGATGATTGTCTAACTAGAGACTGCACGCTGAGACAACTTGCAGACGATGGAGTTATTTCCATCACGGGTACTACTCCCGTTGCTCTGCAAAAGTCGTTGCAAGATACCATGGACAAATTGTTCACGTGGGCCCTCAAGCTGGGTATCGAATTCCCTACGGAGAAAACTGAAATGGTCGTTTTTTCTAGGAAGCACGAACCCGCCCAATTCCAGCTTTACCTATCCGGCAAAACGATCCAACACTCTATGTTTTTCAAATACCTGGGTGTATATTTTGATTCTAAATGTACCAGGGGGAGACACATTGCGTATTTGAAACAGAAATGTCAGCAAAGAATCAATTTTCTCCAAACAATAACCGGAACATGGTGGGGTGCCCATCCAGGAGACCTCATTCAGTTGTACAAAACAACGATATTATCAGTGTTAGAATATGGCAGTTTTTGCTTCCGATCAGCTGCCAGGATTCATATTCTCAAGCTGGAGAGAATACAATATCGTTGCTTGCGTATAGCAATAGGGTGTTTGCATTCGACACATACGATGAGTCTCGAAGTCTTGGCAGGAGTACCCCCGCTTACTCTTCGGTTCACAGAATTATCCTACAGATTTCTCATCCGTTGCAAGATCATGAATCCATTGGTGATTGATAACTTCGAAAATCTACTACAACTGACTTCTCAGTCAAGTTTTATGTCTTTATACCATGAGTACCTTACCCACGACGTGCACCCTTCACCAGGCATCTCCAACCAAGTTTGCTTCCCATACTTCTGCAATTCCTCTGTCATTTTTGATCTGTCCATGCGACAAAAAATCATTGGAATACCATAGCACCTACGCTCCAATGTTATTCCGTCGATATATTCGGCAGAATATGGGAAAGTTAGATCTGATAAAATGTTCTTTACTGACGGTTCATACATAAACGGGTCCACTGGCTTCGGCATCTTCAATGAAAATTCCAGTGCCTCTTTCAAACTCAAAGATCCTTGTTCCGTGAATGTCGCAGAAATGGGTACGATATACTATGCTCTAGGGATCATTTTAACACTGCCCATCGACCATTGTTTTATTTTTTCAGACAGTCTCAGCTCAATAGAGGCAATCCGCTCAATGGAAGTTAATAAACGCTCATCTTATTTCCTAACAAGAATAAGACATCTATTGAGTGTTTTGGTCGAAAAATTATTCAAGATTACCTTAGCATGGGTTCCCTCTCATTGCTCGATTCCGGGGAATGAGAAAGCGGACTCGCTAGCTAAGTTGGGCGCTTTAGAAGGCACACTTTTTGAAAGGCAAATTGCCTATAATGAATTTTTTCACATTCCTTGTCAGGACACACTCGTTAGTTGGCAGCGCATGTGGAGTGAAGATGAGTTCGGTCGTTGGTTACACACGATTATCCCTAAGGTTTCGACGAGTGCTTGGTTTAAGGGATTGAATGTAGGTCGTGATTTCTTCGCGTGATATCTCGGCTCATGTCCAATCACTACAACCTAAACGCGCATCTCTGTCGCATTGGGCTCGCAGCAAACAATCTTTGTGATTGTGGCGATGGCTACCACGACATCGAGCATGTTGTCTGGTCGTGTATCCGGTTCCATGCTGCTCGCTCTCAGCTCTCTAGAGCACTGAGAGTACAAGGCAGACAATCGGATATCCCCGTCCGGGATATCATAGGTAGCCGTGATCCTGATCTTCTGCTTCATCTATACCTGTTCCTCAGAAACGCCGATGTCAACGTTTAATGATGTTTCCTTCGTTGTGTCCCTGTTTCATATCCCTCCTATCCGATCTATAAACTTTTACTTAGTCGCGGCAATACATACACACACTCTTTACAGATACACGGGCCAAAGGTTGTGCAGTCCACTGATGATTCAACAAGAGCCAAAGGTTGTACCGCTCATGACAAATCTACACGAGCTGATGATTGCGCCGGCTAGTGACCATTCTTGAAGGATTCCTCGGGTCGAGAAGACGCACCACGCTAGATATGGGGTACAGACTAGGGGGGCGTTGCTGATTAATGGTCAGCTGCATCCCAATAGGAAGTATCCCGTGTACAGAGCATTGGAGACAGCAACATCCCAATTACGAGAACACTTGTAATACTAACCTCGAGCCGACCGCGAGTAATCGGTTACATATTACTAACATTTTTTTTTCCTGTTGGGTACATTTTCCACTACGACCAGTTATTTCATCTATTGTGGCGGGCCCCTATTTGTTGTAAGCCTTATCAGGGTGTCGTATCGCTATTAGTTGGAGTGATTTCCACTTGCTGACTGTAGGCATGATCCCAATAAGGTATTATAGCACGAATGAACTTTATTGCCTTATTGGGGGAAGCTATCCAAACATCTGCAGGTTGCATTAAACCTTTATCAAAGAAATTGCGCCTTCTATGAAAAAGTGCTTCGCAATTGCATAATAAATGTTCCGAGCTTTCACTTTCTAGGTTACAGAAACGACAGGTATCATCTTCTAATTTACCTAGTTTCTTTAGGTGGTATTTGCTTGGACAATGTCTTGTCACTAGGCCAGTGAAAGTGCATAGGTCTTTTTTTGTTAGGCTGAGAAGTCTTTCAGTTACTTTTTTACTTGGTGATATAAATGATTTAGCCTGTCGAGCTACTGTACTATGTGCCCAGATGCCATCAATCTTTGATTTTTCCCAGTTCTTTAATTCCATTTTGAGGGTACATTCAGGGGCCCCCCAAAATGGTTCTGGTCCTAGGAATGGTTTCGATGATCCACATCTAGCTAACAAATCTGCTTTTTCATTACCTTCAACTCCACAGTGCCCTGGAACCCAGAATAGGTTCACTGCACTTTTTTTAGCTACCTCTTGAAGAAGTTGAATACACTCCCAAACTAATTTAGAAGTACAGGTAACTGACTTCAATGCTTTCAATGCAGCTTGACTGTCAGAAAAAAATGCATATGTTTAAATGTCTATAATCGCGCCTTAGACAAATTGTTGCACATTCAATAATTACCTGCACTTCTGCCTGAAATACAGTTGGCCACTTGCCCATTGAAATTGATATGTTCACTCCAAGACCGGTTATTCCAGCCCCGGCTCTTTCGTTTAATCTGGAACCATCAGTGTAGAAAATTATAGATCCTGGGTGAATATCAGGTCCCCCTGACTCCCATTCAGTGCGGCTTGGCTCAGTCACATTGAATAGTCGTTCAAAGTACTAACATAGATAATAAGAAAAACTGTCAAAATATTGAACTCCGGCCCCGTCAGGCTAACGCCATATGAGCCTTGATAAAAATATATATTTTGGGAAAAAAAAAACTCAACTAAATCATGTAAAGTGTACGGTACCTGCCGGAGCGGATCAACCAAATGCTCGGGACCAAATAGCTTTGACACGTGTTCGAATAGGCCATACAGTACTCACGCACAGTTTTCTTCTGCAACCCTACGCAGACCCCCCCCCCGTGCAGATGCAAACAAAAACTTAAAATTGAACATATCCTTACGAAATGTTCACTACTGAAAAAAGAACGTGAAATGGAAGGTATTCGTGGTAATCTAGAGGAATTCCTCAAAAACAGTAATGACAGTGAGAAGAAACTGCTGAAGTTCTTAAAAAAGACCATGATATTCAATCTATTAGGCTGTCAAAAAAGTCCTGGGTATTTGTTTTGAATTTTCATTTGTTCATAAAATTAGTTACAATCATCTGTTTTAAGTCAAATATGCGCCGTTTTGTTCGATGACTTGTTCCCAACGAGATGCCAACTTCATAATACCCCTGTTATAGAAGCTCGCTTCCTTATTGGCAAAAAACTCGGATAGCCAATTTTCACAGGCCTCTTTTGTGGCTAATTTCTGACTACCTAGCTCGTTCGCCATGGACAAAAACAGGTGGTAGTCACTTGGTGTAAGGTCCGGACTATACGGCGGATGCAAAAGAACCTCCCATCCGAGCTCCCGAAGCTTCTGGCGCGTCACCAAAGAAGTGTGTGGCCTGGCGTTGTCCTGATGGAAGACAATGCGGCCTCTGTTTATCAAAGATGGCCTCTTCTTCATGAGTGCTACCTTCAAGCGGTCCAGTTGTTGGCAGTACAGGTCCGAATTGAGCGTTTGGCCATAGGGAAGCAGCTCATAATAGATTATTCCTTGACAATCCCACCAAACACAGCAGAACCTTCCTGGCCGTTAATGAGGACTTGGCCACCGTCTGAGCACCTTCAGCGGGCTTCGACCACGACCGTTTGCGCTTCACGTTGTCGTAAGTGACCCACTTTTCATCGCCAGTCACCATCCGCTTCAGAAACGGGTCGATTTTGTTGCGATTCAGCAGCGATTCACATGCGTCGATACGGTCAAAGATGTTTTTTTGCGTCAACGTGTGTGGCACCCATACATCGAGCTTCTTTGTGAATCCAAGCTTCTTCTAATGGTTAATAACGGTTTGATGACTTATCCCCAGCTCTTGGCCGATGCTACGGCTGCTACTATGCCGGTCTTTCTCGGCTAATTCAGCGATTTTGTCGCAATTTTCGACGACAGGCCTTCCGGAGCGTGGCGCATCTTCGACGACCTCTACACCAGAACGAAAACGTTGAAACCATCGTTGTGCGGTGGAAATGGAAACTGTATCGGGTCCATCAACTGCACAAATTTTATTGGCAGCTTGATATTCATTTTTGCCTTTGTCATAGTAGTACTGTAAAATATGTCGGATTTTCTCTTTATTTTGCTCCATATTTGCGACACTATAACTCACGAACGACTTAACCAAACAAAACACTGTCAAGGACTATATTATAGCGCGCAAAAATATCTTTCCAAAAAACTATAGTTTGACTCGATACAATTAATACAACTAGAACTACGCGCTTACAACGACACCTCGCGGAAATACCGCAGGACTTTTTTGACAGCCTAATTAATATTCGAAATCAATTATATAATATATATATAATTGATTTCGAGTAAGACGCGAATGACGACATCGTTAAAGCGTTTTCAATAAAAAAAAATATATAAAAAACACAACCAAAGTAGATCTGGCTGTTTCAAGATTTATGACATGAATCGATCCACAACCAAGAACCATATCGTCGATACATCATGACTTCAGCCGAGTTTTACAGTGTCACTGTGTCGAGAAGAGTTATAAAATAAATACTGCCGGCTACTCAAGTTATTTTCGTTGCGGAAATTCCGGGCGGATACGAAACAATCAAGACACTAACCGAATACATTTCATTTATCTAACATCGGAAAATAAATACTGTCACTCTGTATTCTACCCACCAACCGGCGAATCCATCATTTAGATTCCCATCTTCATACTGCGATTCTTCGTGTTGACGAAAAATCTTTAATCGATCAACATTTTTGGCGCAGATTTGGCTCAAGGACATTTGTTTGTTGAATCCGTCTATCCAAAAAATTAAGCGGACATATTTCCCCGACAGAATCATGCATTCTTTCGAGAATTCTAGCGTTTTTGCTAGCATGCTATAATAATAATGTATTTATATTTGATCTCTCAACCGATAAATAAAAAAAAATAATATGGTTCAAATCCAATCGAATTATGCACGAAAAGGCTGTGCATTGATTAAATCACGCATATCGTTTTGTTTGGGTTTTCTTGAGAATGAACACATTTATCCGCGCGTGTTTGTCGTTCGAAGCGAATGGGTTCAATCATCGTCTCCGTTGATTATGTAGAGGTATAGAGGGTTTCGATGCATAACATTGGAGCCAGCGATTGATAGATAGAGCAAAAATTCTCGCGTAACTTTTGAAAAGGTCCTATGTAACAAATGTAAACAAATCGAGTTAATGGATGCACGCTAATAGTCTTCAATCATTGAATGTATTACAAAAACAATCGTTCACGTATCTACTTTCTTCATCTTTTTATCGCCGATACAAAAAATATCCAATGTACAGATTCGGATTTTAAGCACCCGGCTGTTACTTCGGACGCCACTTTCCTCCGATACCCGAAACGTCCGAAGTAACAAAGCAGTCAAAGCAACACGAAGTCGTACTTCGGTCGTTTTGAGTTTTTGTTTCTTACAGTAGTTGTTATCGATTTCAGTTCAATTCAACGGGTGATAACAATAATAATCTGTCTTTAGAACGAAATGCTGATTTTTGGATTGTTGTTTAGTAGTTAGTTTCAAATTCTTATCGTGCAACGTAATATGTCCAATGTGCAAACGCGGGCAGTCAAAACGTCCAATGTAACATTTTCGCTCCTTGGTTTCAACTTTAAACTCAAATCACGGAACAACAGCTACGATTGGTTTTGGAGAGCTATTCTTGATCGCTAGTGGTGAGAGGAGCGATAAAGATCGATAACTTTTAAGACAATTCGCGGAATAATGTTCGGGTCTTCAACTACGTTTTTCTCGAGTTGACGAAAATGTTACATTGGACCTTTTCAAAAGTTACGCGAGAATTGATCTTCCTTGACTCCCTCGATAAATTATATACTTTGGTCATGGAAGAAATTACATTAGAAAACATTCTAGTTAGTCTAGTTTGTTAGCATTTTAGAAGTAGACACTCGTATTGTTGTATTGTATATTGTATGGAATTGTATAAAATCAATCTTGTACAGTTATTTTCGGGTGATTTTTGAAATGCTATTACTTCGTAGAATGTGAAGTCGAAATTTGAAGTGATTGCTCAATCTTATAACTTCGAGGGAAATTAACGCGTGAAGATGGGATGTATATCATGCTGAAGCTTAAACCTTCAATCTACTGAATCCTTTACCTTTCAATAGATTGTGGTTAAGGCACAATTTGCTATTATCAGTTCCTCTCATTTACTCAAAGCACTGAACGATCGGTTGAAAATGTCTAAACTAATCAATATGAAACGTTTAAATAGGTTTAGGAAAATACACTAGACTAGATTTTTTTCTGCTAAAAATGCAAAAATTCAGAAGAGTGTCTAAAATACCACAAAAACCTGTTTCTGGCATTTATTTTTAATTCGATGCAAGAAAAGTTTAATGAATTTTTTTTATCAAAGTTGCAACTTAACCTTGGACAGAATTTACTGGAATTTTAGAAGCTACCTTTTGATCATTATTTTTAGAATTATTCATCATCAAAGACGAAGGGATTATTTTTCATCCAAACAAGTATACCTAAGTATTGAAAGGTCCTACAGGAACGTTCTAGGGATCAAATGCATTCTATGTGATAAGCAGGGTTGCCAACTTAAATTTTCACAAATCAGGATAAATGAAAATAAAAATCAGGAAAAATCAGGATAATTAATAATGGATTGTCCGGAAAGTCCGTGATCAATTTTAGGAAAACAATAGCAACATTTTTGTTTTTAATATTTTAATATTCACAGTTTTATTATGATTGTGGAATCATTCGTCAGTTTTCACGCAGGATATAAATTTCATCATCATGTTTGCTTTGTCGTCGAAAACAAGGTTTTTCAAGGTTTTTTATGTCGTTTATAGAGTCGAAGTTTTTTCCTTGAAAGACAAAGGACAAAGTATGACAAGCTGGCATCCTTGAAGTGAGAGAAAAAAGTTTGCAACACTATCTTGAACGTTCATTTATTGAATTAGCGTTGAACTAAGAATTATGAATAAAATTTTACTTTTCCGCATCGAATATGTGTTCTACGTAATAGAGGAACTGGTTTTTTGACGAAGAACTACGTCTTTCATTAAGGGTGCCAAATCAGAAAACAGGTGACGTTCTTATGAAATAAAGTTGACGTTAATAACTATTTTTGCCATGAACTGATTCTGGGGATTTACATACCAAACGAATCGGAAATTCCCTAAGATTTGTATAGCATATCAATATTACAACCCCATATGGTTGTGTCCCATTCACCCGAATTCCATTCACCCGAAACACGTTTACCCGAAGCACATTCACCCGAATGTAACAAATACCCGAATGCAACATATACCCGAATGGACATTTACCCGAATGAACATTTACCCGAATGCAACGTTTACCCGAATGCGACATTTACCCGAATGGGATGTATACCCGAATGAAGAAGGAAAAATTCCGACAAATCAGTTTATGAGTTTTGTCGAATCTGCTGTTAGGAAGTTACGAAGTAAACAGAGAAATTGTAATGAGGAAATTCGAAAAAGATGTTGAAGACTTCGCTGTGTCATTTTTAGAAATTAGTGTAGGCACAATTGACATGCTGTCTTCTTTCCTTTCCGTATTGCTCTTTAAGACCAAGAGATCATTCAGAAATGAGCATGGGTTATGAAATATTCCGAAAATTAAACAGGTAACTTTAACATAAATTTTTTTAATGAAAATGTGAAAAGAATAGATAAGAAAAAAGGTACTTACGTATTTGCCGCCGCAGCGCAATTTTTATCATGAGTTTATTATTTTGTGATGAAATTTATTTTGAGATCAATGTAATGGAAGCCGCCGAGGTGACGCAATCAAACCTCTCGCAAGCAAACCTATGTTCCACCGATTGCCCGGTTTGTTTGAAACATAGGAGACGATCCTCTAGTCAGGTCCGACCGAGCGTTAGCGAGCGTCGGACTGCATACGTTTACCTGGTGCATTACGTTTTCCCGGTTAATTATGCATGTCATGCATTTTGATTGTCTGGTTGCAAACGTGATGCACCAGATAAACGTATGGCGTCCGACGCTCGTAAACGGGCTGCGTCATCCATAAGAATGGATGGACTTAATAATACGTTATAAAACTGCATTCTTTCACTTTTCATTATTTTGAAAAGGATTTTATTCAATGCTAGTAGTTCGAATTGTACCTCCCACGAAAAATACTTTTTGAATGAAAATGAAGGTATGAGACGAATATGATCTTTATATAACACTGATCAGAATTAAATATACAAATACAAATATATATATAGTAAAATTTGTGTATTATTTGAATATATCCTTCTTTTGGGTAAGTGTCGCTTTCGGGTAGATGTTGCATTCGGGTAATTGTTACATTAGGGAAACTGTCGCATTCGGATAAATGTTAAATTCGGATAAATGTCACATTCGGGTAATTGTTGCATTCGGGTAAATGTCGCATTCGGGTAAGTGTCAATTTGGGTAGATGTCACATTCGGGTAGCTGTCGCTTTCGGGTATTTGTTACATTCGGGTGAGTGGAATTCGGGCGAATGTCTTTCGGGTAACTGTCATTCGGGTGAGTGGGTTTCGGGTGAATGTGACACAAGCAGTCTATATATAGTTTAAATTGATGAAAATTGGAAGCATTCCCATTTCCTGATACATTTGTTCTGTTCATTTGTGTGCTTTCCCGAACAAAGCTGTCAATAAAGAGCAACTTATCGACGAACAACGAAGGGGAAATCATGAGATATAAAGTCTCAGTGAACAAAGGGAAAAGAAGAAGAACGAAGGGGAATATTTGCCTAGAGTATAAACAGTGGATCTTGCTGAGGCAAAATGCATTCTTCGTGAGGACAGCGACAGGACAACACTTGCTGGGCGAGCTGGACCGCGAGAGATCGAGCGGTTTTCTCAAGGCAATGGGGGTGGAGGAGTAATATGAGGAAAGAGTAGAATTTTCCAAGAGCCTTTTTGAAGACTAGAGGCGAATGAACTGAAGAAGTTTAAAGTCTCTTAAATTCAACAAGGAAAGGAAGGAAAGTCAAACTTTTTCAGTATCGTTCTAGATACGAAACAATGAATTACGCTTGTTCTTCCTTCCTTTGCGTCTTCATAAGTCTTCGTTTCGGACTGAGCTGTGGACGCGACCAAATACTCACTCGCTGATTTCTCTGGCATTGCAATCATTGCATCAAATTGACGCCATTGCATTAATGTTTTGAGCTACACAATTGCGTGGGAAATCATCAAGCTAGGCTATCGTTAGCTCACCAAGAAAATAAATGTTCTAGAATTTTGTCAGTGATTTAGTTTCGCATGACGGTAGGAAAACTCTCTCCACGAAGGATGACAGGTAAGCTAATCTAGACTGGCAATATTAACAGAAAGGGCTTCTGTTGAGAAGAGCGCAAAACAGAGATAAGTGTGTGTATATTTAGTTGCTTCAAGCCATCGATATATGGATATATGTGTGCGTACGTGCGTGCTTCATAACCCGTACGTAAAAATAGTGCATCTTCGCTACGCTGAAACCCCATTTGTAATGATAAATATAAACAAGGAGGGTAGATAGTGGGAGGGAATTATTTACGATAGGGTATTAGTAATGAAGCTCTGCTGAGGAAAATATTCAGCCTTTTTCCAAGCAGTTTTCATTGTTTGTTTTCTGTCATCAATGCCTTGAACTGACGCTATGGTGAAGCAGGTGTTTAGGTTGTGCACCAAAAAATTATTTGGGGAATACCAAGTTATTCAATAAGTTATAATGAGTCATTAATTTATTTGGGTTCGCGTGCAGATAGAGTTTATTTCGCTTATTTAAACACCAAAAAAATAAATGTTGTTCTGGAATTTTGTATGTGATTTGGTTTCGGTTGCCAGTAGCAAAACTTTCTCCACTAAGAATGACAGCTGCGCTTATCTCGAGTAGGTATTGTTCTGTGAGCACAAGAATGAATCATGAAACAATTATCGTCAAATGATTCTACAATAAAAAAAAAATTTCAGGGCGACCTGGTAAATTGGTTATTTTAAAATTTTCGTAGCATTATAAAATAATCTCCGTAGTTATAAACAAGCGACATGAATCAAACTACAGCGTAGTTCTACGTCAACAATGCGGTCGTGTCTTGAACACAACCTCCTATAATTTTTTAATTGTGAAAAATATTGAACAAAAAACTGTATTTGATGATGATTTTATATTATAACGGCAAACTTTTGTGGTAATATCAAGAAATGTGTAGACAAATGGTAAAATAAATATCAGGACAACATTTAAAAAAAACAATGTATAATTATTTCAATTCTAAATATAACGATTTGCAACTACTTCTGATCTGATAATGTATCTTTCTTTCACGCCAACTTCAAGATTTAATAAATGTTGACATTGTTCCCTCCGGCAACACGAATCTCTTCGGAATAGATACATAAAAATCCAACAAAGATTGAGCATTATAGAAGTGCAGACCGAATGGCTTATTTCCTGTAAGCTGTTAAGACAGTTCTCAATTCCAACATTTCCTGTTTATTTATTACGGATAATTTTAAATTCTAATGAAGTAAAAACTACAAAAACCAGGAAAAATCAGGATCATTGCAGTAAAATCAGGGAAAATCGAGTGTTTGTCAGGATATCAGGGAGTGTACCAAAAAATCTGGGAAATCCTGAAAAATCAGGAAGGTTCGCATCTCTGGTGATAATGTTAATTGGATTGGCTATTGACTTAGTTAACAAAAAAATGTGTCAGTCCAGAAAAAGTTTCAAAAAAACAGAATGAAATCGATTTTTATTTCTTTCCAATATTTTTGTCCACAACCTCTACACACATCAATATAAAAATGTGTTCGTGAAATATTACCAAAATTGAAGGTTGAAGCTTTAAAATGATGTACATCTCCATGCGTTGATTCTTCGAAGTTATAGTATTTTAAAGTTAAAGGAATCACTTCAAATTTCGACTTCATATTCTATTCCTTCATTTTTTCAAAGTGTATTTTCGGTAACTTATTTTCATATTTTTTTTTTATTTATTATCAATATGAGTGTAGTTCTCAAGCTTCATACTGTCCAATAATATTTTGTGTTAAAAAAAACTGGTCTTCTTTTGGAACGATCCACGAAGAAATATTATTTTGTCTTCGTAATATCGAAAATGATAGGCGGTAAGACCGTGAAGTCATAGTCAGAGGCACCTTTTTCTGGAGTATTCATCGTTTTAATGCTTTGGTTTGTCACTACAAGTTTCGATTTCGTCTCCTAACCGTGCAAAAAAAAAGCATTGTCTCAAAGCGCTTAAAGTATGTGGCATTCACTGCGGTTCACGTTCTTGTATAATAAAGCACAACTAAATTTCTTTTATCACATCTTAAAAGACAGAAATTTTCCTCACCCACTTAAAACTGGTATCTAATGAGTTTGTTTTTTCAGTAATTGTTTCATTTAATTTCTATGTTTCTCTTTCATAAGACAATCTGATTAGGACTCTCAAACGATATCTAGAGTTCAACGTATTTCAGCAATTCAAGTTGAATCTCAGGCGAACCGTAAGCAAATGCGATTTGGAACTTTCCCCTGGTAACGGAGCAATCATAGTTTAAAATAATCCGGGCATCCGTTGAAACTGTTGCCTGTCGAAAAGCTGTCCTTATTTGAAATAATGGAGTTTCATGCATGAGTGAACGAATTGATAGTTTTGCAGCTCTCAAATCAGATACATGAGGGGGAAGAACACAAAAACCATTCCAATTTATGATTGAAGCAAGCAAACTGCTTGAATATTTACGTGCCACGAAAATGGTGCAGCCTCATGAAAAAGGTTGGCCCTTTGACATGCCTCGAGAAGAATGAAGCGAACTTCTTCGACTTGATTGTGCTTTGATGTTTTCCCGTGGTCCAGAGCAGGAACAAAACTTTGTCTTATGCTCGGGTGTCGTCCCACAGTTCGCTAAGAGAGAAAAAGGTAAACACTGAAGGTTAAACAGACAGTTGCACTCCAGGAACGTGACTCCAAGCATGTGTAAACAAGATCAGACACACAATCCATTCTGTCCAAAAAGCAAAAGTTTTTCGTTCGTCCAATAGAATCCGATTCGAACGTGACGTTCGTTGGAACGATTGGAAAGATTGAATTCGGGCTCCATCAAGCGGAAAAGTTTGTTGATATCTTGTTCACACTTATCAAGGAAACTCTACAACAGCCTGTATTTATCTGTATTTTTCATTCTCTTGCATCTGAACGTTCACATTTGTACTTCTTCCGAAAGCAACTAAATGACGACGAAAATAGTCCACTCAAAGCTGATAACATCACAATTTCATTTCTTTCAAGTACTACCATAACGGTTCATGTTCCATCCATTTCGCTGCGAATGACGTATAATTCAGTTATTATTCGAATACAGCAATTCGATCGCCGCGAATTGATATTGATGGGATTAATTTCACGGAAGCTATAACAATAAATTTGCGCTTTGCTTCACGCTGAGACTTTATTAACTCATTGCCCTTAGTTAAGCCCAAAATGAAAATCGTTAGCAAAGGACGATAATTAATGAAACGGAATGATTTTGCCGGAGCTGCAGGTGCTGAAGATTCAATTGCGATACTGTACTACAAATCGACCTGAGTTTGTTCTTCGTGTTTGTGAGGTCTGAATCGCGATTCACTAACGATCACTAGATATTTTTCACTAGATATTAAATTTGGGGTCGACGTCGCTCGCTTATTGATTATTGCTGCTCTCGGAAATTTCATGCGCTGTCTATATCCGATGATTTTCCGATTTATATCCTGCCATGCACTGTCATTCATCACTTTGTGATTTTTGGGAGTCTTCTTGACTTGATAATTTATTTTACTTTTACTTGAGTAATATCATCTTCTTCGAAATCCCCTTTAACTATCCGATCGAGTACCGAATATTATAAATAAGACTCGAATTCAATAAAATTATCAATAGTTTAAATCACACTAAGATAGCTTCTTGTTCTTCTCTCAAATGGTACTAACGTACCTAGATGGATTTCGTCGTCTGTACGCAGTATTATCAGCGTGATTTTTTTATTTCTCAGTTGAGAACTTTGTGCCATATAACACGCTTTGAATATAGTATAAGGCTCTGACGGTCCTGAAAAAGGCTAATGAATGCAATAGTAGAAGATAGTTGAATCATGATTGCCTCACTAGAATAAGCCGGCCATATGTCGTATTTTTTTCGTGCTGCACTGCATCGAATATACCTCACCAAAGTTCCTCGTCTTTACGGAGATCAAAACCAACATCTACCGTGAACTTTTTCGCCGCTGATACACACTGCAGCCACATTCTATTATATATTCGATACATTACCATCATCTGCTTGTGATAACGCTTAGCACGTTATGTTCCGAATCGATCTTCCTACGCCCGCACAACATCCGTGTCGGTCCCCACTCCCACAGATATGTATTGTATTAGGTGTACCGATAAGTTTCTTCGGTTTTACAACAGATGGCGTAACTTGATTATTATTCCAGTGAATCAAATTTCCTGACATTCGCTGGAAAGCTACTGTCTTTTTGCGCGTCTTTTTCAGTATATGTCAAAAAGTTGAAGCGTAAACAACATAGTTTTTTGCCACTTCGAATATGTCGAATTTCGTACCAACGAGAGTGTTTTTGCGGGGAGTGTTACTTCATTACGTCAGTATGAAGAAAAAAGCTGCGGAAAATTATCGCATTTTGGTGGACGTTTATGGTGACCTTGAACGAACGTGTCATACGTAGTTTGCACGGCTTAAGAGTGGTAATTTTGACTTGAAGGACGACGACCGTTCCGGACCGCCAAACAAGTTTGAAGATGAAGAATTGGAGTCTTTACTCGATCAAGATCCGTCACAAACGCAACAAGATACAATTGAAGTAGCTCAGCAAACCATATCCGATCGTTTAAAAACAATGGGAATGACCCGAAAGATTTGACATTGGGTGCTGTATGAATTGAAACCACGAGACGGCGAAAGCCGAAAGGGTTTCGACGTAGGATTACGTCTTTCGGGAACATATTGGGGTACAAATTGAAAATCTAAAATCGAGCACATCGTGAAAATTGTCCAATTTTAAACGCTTATCGCTCAGTCATTTCATGATGGATTGATGAAATTTTTGCATCAATCAATTTCGGCACTCCATAACAATTTTTTATATTAGTGAAAATAATATATGTCATGAAACTAACTATCGTACAATTGAAAAATCTCAACTCCTTTCCTAACGGAAATACCCACTTCTGATTGGTCTAAATTGACGACACATGCGGCGGGTCCCGAACAGAGACATCAAAACCAAGCTGCCAGAGGGAAATCGGCATTGCAAATACATGAAAGTAGGGGGAGATTTTGTTCCTACCGAAATGTATTCCCTAACAGACACATCAAAACCAAGATGCTTGGGGGAAATCAGCATTACAAATACATGAAAGTAGGGGGAGTTTTTATTCCTTCCGAAAAGTATTCCCTACCAAAGTGCCCAGGGGAAACCGGCATTGCAAATATACGCAGGTCGGAGGCATTTTCTATCGCGAGTAAGGTGAGTGATACGATTAATTCTAGCAAATAAAATTTAAATTTGGAACTTCAATGCTTTTTGTTTCGTAAAATTTCATGACCGATATTGTGTGAAAAAATCGGCACAAGTGTAAGTGTAAAATTGTATATGCTAGTAGTTGTATTGAAAATGACTTGATATATGAAACGATTTATTTCAATTTTCATAAATAAAAACCAAGGTGTGTTCCCGCTCGAGAACGGGTCGTTTGGTTTAAGCTGTCTGTTTTGTTGTGTTTATTTTCACCCAAGGTGAGTTTATACGGCGAGAGAAATTGGAAAAGTGAAGAAATATTAGAAAAAATGATTTCCCATATGCTCTGCATATAGTATTAGGTGTTGTTAGTCCAATTAAAATTCGCATTGGGTTGAATAAACACTCAGAAAGTAAAAAGAAAATTACCTTTCCCATTTCAAATATGTTTTCTCTATATTGAAAGTAATAGGTTTTTACTGATGAGAAAAATTGATAATTGTGTTCGGTATTGGTAATTATCTTAGGGGCTGTCCACATACCACGTGGACAACTTTAGGGGAGGGTAGGGGGTACGAAAATGTCCACGTGGACACGTAAAATAATTCTTTTTTTAAAATACATTCAATTTTGTTTTTAAAAATAAACTTTGAAGAATCTTTAAACTTTCCGCCCATTATGAGTACTCCATATTTATCCATAGAATGGTAGATATATCGAAAATTTGTCCATATCATCGAACTTCTGAAATATGTATGCTGCAAGAAACCCACATAACAAGAATGGTGAGCGATCAAGCTTCTATTGGTAGTAGATGATCATTGTTTTCATTTTCTGAACTACGTCATATTTGAGCATAAACTCATCTCTGTGTTATAGGTCCAGGTCTACGTGAGAGTAAATTTGACATGGCGAACTGCTGATACATTTCTATCTGCAGAGTACATGTAGGATATTGATAACATGATGAAATGACCGGAATATTTAGAGGATTTTTCAAATAATTTGAGAAGGACTTAGCGAAACGAGTGCTATACAAATTTTTATAATACCTACTCAAAAACAGAGTTCATGCCCAGAATTCTGTACTGAAAGAAGCAGATTCAGTCCCCCTTTTCTGATGGGCAGTACTCTCGTTCCCAAATGTTTCCCGAATTTAGCGTTCATTTTGCGACGTTATCTTCGATACAGCTGCGTTAGGTGTGCTCAGCATCGGAGAGCAGTTTTTTAAGGATCACTTTGGCCTACGAAAGATTAGGACGTTACATGTGAGATTTCTGTTAATTAGCAAATGCGATTTTGAAGGATAAGTATTTTTGGGCAGTTTTCATTCTGGAATTATTACATAAATGATAGAACAATTTCCATACGCATTAGAACGAATGGGATGAAAAAGAACGAATTTTTGTTTTAGCAATTTTAACCCACCATTTCATACAATTGCCATAACCGTGCGTTTCCTGAAACCAACGATTCCACATATTTTCAATCTCTCAGATATATTGGTAGTAAGTGGTGTAATAAATACTACATAAATGAAAGAATAAAAAAAATAAAAGACAACCGTTACTACTAATAAAGCTCATTAGAATTATTTTTCTCAATTTAAGATTATTTTCAGAGTAAAACGATTTCAATGTTGCAGGCCCCGAAAGTAAAGCAGTTTGCGTTCCATTAAAAGAAAGAGAATTGTCTAGAGTCATTTTGTCTCATGAGCACTCCGGAAATCATCTGAATATTCAATGCAGATTGATCGCCGGGGATGTGTTAGTAAAACATATTTTAAAAGCGCTCTTAGCCAATATATGGAATGGGGCGCGTCCTCTGAAAATTTACCAAACGATGTCGGGAAAGGTTTAGCCTAACGGAATCCTACGTCAACTATGCGGTCGTGTCTCGGACACAACCCTTCTGTGACTTTTTTTTAGCATCGAATCGTTCCTGGCGATGAAAAGTGGGTCCATTACGACAATCCTAACGTCAGGCAACGTATGGATACCCCGGTCATGCATCAACATCGACGGCCGCGCGGAATATTCACGGCCAGAAGATTATGTTGTCTATTTGGTGGGACCAGCTGGGTGTGGTGTACTATGAGCTGCTTAAACCGAATGAAACCATTACGGGGGACCTCTACCGACGACAATTGATGCGTTTGAGCCGCGCACTGAAAGAAAAACGGCCACAATACGACCAAAGACACGATAAAGTTATTTTGCAGCACGACAATGCTCGGCCGCATGTCGTGAAACCGGTCAAAACATACTTGGAAACGCTGAAATGGGAACTCCTATCCCACCCGCCATATTCTCCAGACATTTCTCAGACCGATTACTACCTTTTTCGATCGATGCAACATGGCCGGGTTGACCAGCACTTCTTCAATTTTGATGAAGTCAAACATTGGATTGGTTTGCGTGTGATTCAATTATACACGATCACTTTCCACCTGACATTATAAAAACCGACGTGATCCGATGATTTTTTCATCGAGTCTCCTGTCTTTCAGTGTCTCAGATTTTTAAACTGTCTGCCTTGAATCTTATACCTAAGAAGGTTTCAATTAGAAAATTTGAATGTTCTTCTAACAGTCAAATATTCTAGGAATAGAACAAAAGCTGGTTGATTTTGTTTATTGGGTTTACCACTGACATGGCTAGAAAAAAAACTGAAAAAAAATATTTTAAAACTCTCTCTATATATTTTTGTTTACTGTAGTTACAAATACTTCCAAAACAAAAAACTTCTAACTCTAAAATCATTTATATTCAATGTTTATGCATTATATTATGAAGGAAATACATTGTTTCAGAAATAACTTTATCAATAACTTTAGACATCGATGTCGCAATTTGCTGCTTAAATTTTTACTCGAATGTATTTTAGCACTGTCTCAAATAGGGGAACCGCGGGTAATACGGACAGTGAGGGTAATATGGACAGGTGGTTGATTTGTATAGTTACATTTTGAATTTCAGATTTCTGTTAATGAGAATACCTTCTACATATTATTCTATAATATTCAAGCCACCCTATGGCAATGAATACTGATCAAAAGTGGAAAAGGGAAACAAAAACCGAAAAATCATACATGATTCCGCGTGAGGATTTAATTTTAGCTGCTTCTATATTAAACATTTTGAGTGGTTTAATATCAAAATTCAATTCGCTGATAGTTATTTTTCGGTTTGTGAGCTAACAGAGAAGCGATATTAGGTATGTACGGAAAAGTAAATTCATTTTTTAGTCGAAAATTTAAAATTATTGAAATAATTGTACTGGTGGGGTGAAACGGACAGTTGCCAGTGGGAGTGAGAGATGAACTGTGAAAAGTATTTTTAATCTATTCCTAAGAAAAGCCCTGCGTCTATAAATGGAAATCAAATCGAAAAATGTGGACTGTTTAGAAGCTGGCTGGAACCAAAAGCAAAATAGTAGAGGTTCTGTCCGTTTATACTGCTGAAAAGTACGATATCATTTCTAGGTGGATTATTTCGATTTTTCCGTCATTTAACGGATAAAATCATTCCTCTCGCGATCGATAAACCTCTACGCTTCATATATTACATATTACCATATTACCCCCACTACATGTTCATTATACCCGCATCGAAAAAAATTTTGTACTTTACGGTCTGTTTTAATTTTAGTAAAAAACATTGAAAAACATTTTTTTTGTAAAATAGTTGGCCAATTGGGTAGAAAAACAGTATATTGAAGTACAGGAAACTGCATCAAAGTTTTGGAAAATATGAGTTTCCAAATATATAATAAAGTTCTTCTTAACATGTCAGTTTTACCCCCACCTCCCCTACTAGGTTTTGTGCATTTATCCATTGAACAATTCCATGCAAAATCGACCAGAAACAGTCCATGCCAAACCGATATATATTGGTTCATAGATTTTTGTCAAAAGTGGTAATTTTGTTCTTCGTCGCAAAACAGTGGACCCGTACTTTTTTTATTATTAGGGTGCCCAGTTCAATTTTAGGGTGGTTCGAAAAATGTTTTTTCCACTTTTTCTCAAAACTGACATATGATTGACATATAAAATTGAAGACAATGAGCTAGCTTTTTATTAAAAAAAAAATTGAGCTTGTCAAAAAAATTGATTTTAATTTCGTTTTTGAGATATGATTTTTTTTTTGTTTTTGAGATATGATTTTCCAAAGCTGAGCGGGGTTCGAAAAAATCATTTTTCCCTTATCCAAAAATGACTTTTTGCAATTATTCTAACTACTGAACCGATTCAGATGATCGACATATCAAATTGAAGGTTATTTTGTCTCGGTGTCGATTTCGGTTTCCCAGGGGTCGACATAAATGAAAATTGATTTTAGGGGTCGACCAGATATAAATATCGACCCCTATAAAACAACACAAGTTCTTATTTGAAATATTCAAGCTGCTGCATAATTTGTGTTACTTGAACTACCCCGTTATAAGAATGACTAATATCTTAGTAGAAAGTTTAATTGTTGTACATAAAAAAAACTCAACAAGACGATAAGCGTGCGCAAGATGAAAAGAGAAAATCACAAAAAGTGTAAGATGAAAACTTCGGCAAGTAAAAAAAAACGTGAACAGATTCTTGCAAGATATTGTGTTTGAGTGTACGAGTCGTGCAGGCACGTTTTAAATTTCTCTATATTTTAAACATATACGCGATTCAACACGAAGAAAGTCATCATCCAGTTCATGTCCAAACATGCTCCTGATATTTTACTGTGTAACAAGTTGCCCTTAGGTTGCAAGTTCATTTGCGTTCTGAATTACTACATGGGCTGAGAAGTCTCAGGGTTTTTCAACCGATGGCTCCACTAAAAAATGAACAAAATTCATTTTGAGAGATTCATCTGTCACTAGCTTATGTGTGAAGTTTCATGACATTTCGTTTATTTGTTCACGAACTACAGTTGTTTAAGTTTCACTACCTGAGCATGCGTATGAAAAATGGAAAAAAAGAGGAATATCGTATTTTGATTAAACATCGTTTTTTGATGGGAAAAACTCATGAACAACGCGAGTTAGCTGAGGACGTAGGAATTTCAAAAGAGCGAGTGGGATACATTTTGGACGACATTTTGGACATAAAAAAGCTTTCCGCGCGATGGGTGCCGCGTTTGCTGACCGTCGACCAAAAACAGCGGCGTGTTGATGATTAAACAGCCGGGTTGTCGTTGTTGGGGCGTAATCGAGTGTACTACTTTCGACGTTTTGTGACAATGGATGAAACGATTTTTGCTAAACATATGAAGATTGATACCAGAAGAGAATTGATCATTCAGGCCGTGGAACGTTTTTGACGTAGAACTACGTCTTTAATCAAGGGTGCCAAATCAGAAAACAGGTCACGTTTTTATGAAATATAGTTAACGTTAATAACTGTTTTTGCCGCGAACGGATTTTGGCGATTTACATACCAAACGAATCGAAAATTCCCTAAGATTTGTTTGTTTTGATTAGTAAAGAATCTCGCTGAGGCAAACTTTCAAGCCGTTGACATAGTTTGTTTTCCGTCATCGTAAAGGCTTCGTTGGTGCCTTTGACAATGCATCAATGCATTGAACTGACGCTATGATGAAGCAGGTGTTAAGGTTGTGCACCAAAAAATTATCTGGGTAATACCAAGTTATTCAATAAGTTATAATAAATTATAATATTAATTTGTTTGGGTTCGCGTGTCAGTTGCAAAACATTCTCCACTAAAGATGATAACTGCGCTTATCTCGGCATGTATTGTTCTGCGAGGACAAGAATGAATCATCGAACAATAATCGTCAAATGATTTCATAAGAAAAAAAATATTTCAGGGCGACTAAACTGGTAGAATGGTTCTTTCTAAAATTTCGTAGCATTATAAAATAATATTCGCAGTTATAAACAAGCGACTTGAATTAAACTACAGCGTAGTTCTACGTCAATATTTTTTTTCTACATTCACAGACAGACCTTTAGTAGCAAAAAATCTGGCCCTAAATTGCACCAGTATTTACTATATGTTATAAGTGCTATCAAAAAGCTACGAAGCAATTCTTTGAACACTCGATTATTTGCTCAACTTTATGAGAAAAACAACGAAATCTTTATTCGGTTACTTTTAGACGCTGGAGTCGGCTAGATTTTCCGCTTTTTTGAATTTGTGTTTCAGCTGCAGGGTGACTATTTCAACAATATCCCTTCTGATAAAACTATAGAAACAAAATTTGAACAGAAAAGAATAGTCACAGTTTCCTTATTTGTCAAAATTATCACAAAAGTTTCGATACCATGTTATATTATAACATGTCACTAACTTGGATTACACAAGGATTCCACCACAATGTTTTAGTATCTTCAAAATTTTCAAATTCCTCAATGGATAAGAAATCCGTAAATCCGCAAATCCGTCATGGAATGAGCCAAGGTGATAACGCAAGAAAAATTGATTATCATCAGCACAATTGAGTAGCTCAAGCAGGAGTAAAACCAAGGTTGTCATAAGTTCTGGTTACACCACAACATTGAAACACAGTATCCTGCGATGCAGGACATTGCTGAAAAATATTTTCTCGTTTTTCCATCATCTTTGCCGAAAAAGGCTTCATTGTGATTATAAATAACCCGAAACCGAAGGAATCATTTGAAAATCAACATACGCGGAGATTTAAGGCTTTTATTAACTTATACTTAACCTTTTTTGACGTAGAACAACGTCTTTCATTGAGGGTGCCAAATAACAGATCACATTATCATGAAATAAAGTTAACGTTAATAACTATTTTGTCGCGAACGAATATTGACGATTTACATACCAAAAGAATTGGTAATTTCCTAAGATTTGTTTTTATGCTATATATTAAAATCCCGTGGTGTGTAAATGGTTTAAATTGATGAAAACTAGAAACATTTCAATATCCCATACATTTGTGAGCTTCCCTACCCATGGCGTCAATAACGAGCAACTTATCGGCGATCAACGAAGGGGAATGATTTAAAGTCTCCGTGAATAAAGAAAAGAAGAAGACGAAGAAGATCGAAGGGGAATATTTGCCTAGAGCATAAATATTGGATCTCGCAGAGACAAACTTTCAGTATCGTTCTAGATAGGAAACAATGAACATCGCTTGTTCTTCCTAGTTTTGCGTCATCACATGTCTTCGTTTCGGATTGAGCGGTGGACGCGACCAAATTACTTTCTCGCTGATGTCTCTGGCTCTGACTTCAACAAAATAACAGCGTAGTTCTACGTCAACTTAATTTTTTTCCTAAATAGCTAATTTATTTTGCAAGAACTTATTTTAATCAGACATATCGATTTTAAGTTACGATTTTTGAAAATACGATCAATGATTTTTAATAACCCCTTTTCATAAATCAGTCGTAATTTAAATTTATCACATTATAATGAAAATTGTAATTTTGTAATTGTAATTCTAGTTTCCATCATATGAATCAAATTTCAAGAAAATCGGAGAGAGTCGGATCAGCGGCCGGGCGATTTGGCGTGAAATTGGTCCATATTTATCCAGAACTACAAAATTAATCCGAACGTTCAATTGAGGTGCACTGATAATAGAGCGGCGTGAAGATTCCAGTACGCCCGTACATATATTAAAGTCCGGAAGCTCCCATCTAAGCTAAATAACTGTCTTCCGTCTAACCCATCGACTTTATCATACTCATCTGGTGACTATCGCGGCGACCTTTTTGCTCCGTTCGCTCCTAACCGTTTTGGATCTGCAAATCTAGCGATGTAACAAACTGGTGGAAAAATAATCGTGATTGATTTACTAGTTCTGATTTTTCTGCTCATGTGAACACCGGAAAAAATGTGCGACACGTCGTCTAGCAATATGTCCACCCCTTTTTATGGTCGTGGGGCGGGAAGCAAAAATAAAATATTGAAAGCTATATCATAGCGTGGGTTCAGAATGGTTCAAGCCATCCAGGTCGGAATATAATTTATCTGCTCATTCAATTTTCCAAATGTTCGGTGGGATAGGTTGTGTGGGTACACACACAAGAACTCACATGAACGCACGCACGAGCAGCTGCAATAAATTATGTTAAAGCCAAAGATTTATTCCAGCACAATGAAGTCGATTGTTGTTTCAAAACGAGTTCATTCTTTTCACATTGGGATCAATAATGTATATGCTAAACATAAATCGAAATTTGTCTCGAATGATTGTTGTCTAATTGCATGGAAATTTGATCAGATTACTTGACAAGCATCATAATCGTTCGCATATGTCAACCCACACTGTATGAAGAGCGCGGCTATGGAAGAGAGCAAATTTTTTTTAGAAATATAGCGTGCGTACGATAGAATCCATTTTCCGCGCACATCGTTCACGTTTTAGTACAGGAATATCCCGAGTTATTTGCAAGAAATGCCAGAAACAATTATAACGTACAAAAACAATACCCTTATTCAACTTTCGACAGGAAATTGAAGTGGGCAGTAGAGCAAAATGAGTTACTGGCCAGAGACAACCCAGGCAGGAAATTTTGTGTGAAAGTTTGTGCGGTGGTATGACAAAGGACGAATTTCCATCACTGGTTTTGTGTGAATACCCTTGTCATGCCGGTGATAAATTGTAATTTCGGAATCAAGTTTCCGTTAATCCATGTTTAATTTAAGGGAATTTGACCGCAGCTGGCCGAATTGCAATACGTTATTAATGTAATTAGTTAAGGGTATTGGGAGGGATCATGGTGATGTTCTTGAAGTCAAATCCAATTTAACGCGTATATGCATGTTTGAATACATAATAAATCAAAATTATCAATTAAGGATGTAGAAGAACATTCGGAAAATATTTTTCACTGCAGTGTTATATGGGATCAATTAATTTTTGAATTTTCAACGACTTCTTCTTTCCTATGTGATGGTTTGATTTTGATTTGGAATAAGGTTCCCTACAAATTATCTGTTATTTCTTCAGCTTGCTCATTTCAAACGTTCGTTATTCTGTTGACAAGCACTTCATTTTCATATTTACAGAGGATAATTAATTTCTTGATTTCAAAATTATAGCTTTGTTTTCCAAGAGGTGACAAACATATCCAACATGTTTTGTTCAGTTTCATTTTGCTTATCACAAAGTGGAACCATAGGAAATCAAACAATGTGAAAGACTTGTAATAGTTTTGTTCTTGCATATGAGTTGACTCTGGTCGTGTTTTATTAATACACAGGAGTAATTCCAAATGAAATCGACAAATGACAAAACATGAGTATTTTTGATTCGAATGAAAGTGTGTATTCCGTTTGGGTTAGAGGAAATATGAGTTTTCCACAGCAATTGGGAATTTTTTGACTCAAGCGTAACTTTTGAAAAGGGCGTATCGATTTGAGTAAGAGAAAGCTTTGATAATTTATATCTCAAAAACTATAAGTCGTACCGAAATAGTGTCTTAGAAAGAGTTATAGAGTATTGATGATTGAATATGAAAAAAATGTACACTGAGAAAATTTTTTTTTCTCTTTTTTTTTATTTACAAAATAAAAATTCAATTTGCAATATCCAAAATACATATTTCTTAATTTTTTTTTAATTTTTTCATATAAAATAGAAGTCATGCAGAAGATTTAAAAAATGGGCCCAAAATGGTAAAACTATTTTTGACGAATTTTAGGGAACATCGAATTTTTAGGAACTTTCGAAACTTCGAATTTTTGTATGTTAATAATCATTTTTAGCCACAAGTTATTATCAATCTCCTTCTAATTGTAGCCATTCTCGAAATATTAAAAAAAATATTTCTAATTTATTGTCTATTTTATAGTAAATAGTCCCTTTTAATATGTTTGTCGTGTTATACCGTCATGTTCATGAAATTTTATGAATTTACTTATAATGTCCAACAACTTTTCCAAATACATCATCATGGTTCATTTTTTGACTCAAGCGTAACTTTTGAAAAGGACGTATGGATTTGAGTAAGAGAAATCTTTGATAATTTATATCCCAAAAACTATGAGTCGTACCGAAATAGTGTGTTAGAAAGAGTTATAAAGTATTGTTGGCTTAATTTGAAAAAAAATATACACTGAGAAAAAAAATAAGTACTCTTTTTTAATTTACAAAATAAAATTTTAATGTGCCATATCAAAAAATATGTATTTTTTTATATTTTTTTCAATTTTTTCATATAAAATAGAATTCATGTATAAAATTTAAAAACTAGGCCCAAGATGGTAAAACTATTTTTGACGAAATTTGTGGAACATCGAATTTTTAGGAATTTTCGAAACTTCGAATTTTTGTATGTTAGCAATCATTCTTAGCCACAAATTATGAATTCTGATGTGATTTGAAACAAAAACGGTTATTATCAAACTCCCTCTAAATGCAACCATTCTCGAGATATTTAAAAAAATATTTCTAATTTCTTTTTTATAGTAAATAATCTCTTTTAATATGTTTGTCGTGTTATACCGTCATGTTCATGAAATTTTATGAATTTTCTTGTAATTTCCAACAATTTTTTTGATTGATTGAAGTTTGTATTAGGATAAAAAAGATTTTTTAGTTTCGCTACGTTTTGTATTAACCCACATGTCTTCGAATGTTTCGTAACGTAACTCCCAAACATATGTCTTTACCATAACGATGTATTTGGAAAAATTGTGGGAAATTATAAGCGAATTCATAAAATTTCATGAACATGATGATATAACACGACAAACATATTAAAAGGGATTGTTTACTATAAAAAAGACAATAAATTAGAAATATTTTTTTAAATATTTCGAGAATGGCTACATTTAGAAGGAGATTGATAATAACCTTTTTTGTTTTAAATCATATCAGGATTTATAATTTTTGGCTAAAAATAATTGTTAACATACAAAATTCGAAGTTTCGAAAATTCCTAAAAATTCGATGTTCCACAAAGTTCGTCAAAAATAGTTTTACCATCTTGGGCTCATTTTTTAAATTTTCTGCATGACTTCTATTTTGTATGAAAAAATAAAAAAAAAATTTAAAATATGTATTTTGAATATTGAAACTTGAATTTTCATTTTGTAAATAAAAAAAGAGTACTAATTCTCTTTCTCAGTGTACATTTTTTCATATTCAACCATCAATACTCTATAACTCTTTCTAAGACACTATTTCGGTACGACTCATAGTTTTTGAGATATAAATTATCAAAGATTTCCCTTACTCAAATCGATACGCCCTTTTCAAAAGTTACGCTTGAGTCAAAAAATTCCCAATTGCTGTGAAAAACTCATATTTCCTCCAACCCAAACGTAATACATACTTTCATTGGAATCAAAAATACAAGTTTCTAAAATCTGCATTTTTAGGACGATTTCATTTGAAATTGCTGACAGGCAAAATGTTGGAAAGATATACATCAACGTTTATTACCGTACCAAACCCCAGCAATGGTATCATTAAAACAGGAATTCATGGCGAGCAGACTCGTTATCAAATTTAAAGCGATTTATCTTGAACTATGTCTATAAAAATGGATTTCTGTCTGTCTGTCTGTCTGTCTGATTCTTATGGACTCGGAAACTACTGAACCGATCGACATGGGCATGTAGGAGTTTTTGGGGTCGGGGAAGGTTTTTATGATAGTTCGAGACCTCTCCCCCCTCTCTGAGGAGGGGCTGCCATACAAATAAAACACAAATTTCTGCATAACTCGGGAATCAACCAAGCAAATGGAACCAAATTTGACTTGTGGTGGTTTTAGGGTGCAATAATTGTTTTTACGGTAGTTAGACACTCCTCCCTCTCTCTTAGAGAGGGCTGCCAAACAAATGAAACACAAATTTCTGCATAACTCGAGAACTGAGCCACATTTGGCATGTGAAGGTTTAACAGGGCACGAAACGTTTCTATGGTAAATAAACACTCTCTCTGGGGGGAGGGGCACTCCCATACAAATTAAGCTTAATTCCTACATAACTTAAGAACTAATCAAGCAAACGGAACCATATTTTGCGTGTGAAGGTTTTAGGGGGCAATAAATGTTTCTATGGTGGTTAGATACCTCTTCCCCTCTCTAAGGGGAGGCTACCATACAATGAACCACAAATTTTCTGCATAACTCGAAAGCTAATCAATCAAATGGAGTCAAATTTGGCATGTGAAGGTTTTAGAGTACGAGAAATGTTTCTATGATGGTATGACACCCCTGCCTCCTCTGAAATGGAGAGGTGGTCCCGTAAAAATAATACACGTATTTCAACCAAACATGACAATTGAAAATTTTTGAGAAACTCTAAAGGAAAAGTGAAAAATTCGGAAAATTCAATTCGCATATGTTCTACAATTACATAGTGACAAGCGTTGCTAGTTCATATAGGGCCGATTTAGGGCTGTTTTTATTCTATCATATTTTCTGTATCAAACATTTATTCCATGTAACGGAGAAACCTGTTATTTGCAAGTTGATGAAAAATCTTGCACGAGAACTGTGTCTGAAAATAATCTGATATTATAATGTCGAGTTTTGGTACAAGTATTGACATTTTGAGAGTATATTAGAAGATCAATCAATGAACAGTTTTGCGATTGGACCCATGAACGTGCGCTTAGTAAGAAAACGTGAATGTAATTACGAAAAACAAGTTTTGGGCGGTACGAAGTTTGCCGGGTCAGTTAGTTGGATATAAAAATCGTATCATAACGAATCCTATTTATATACAATCGACCACCGGGTTCTGCTCAGATATCGAGAGAGATAAAATTATTAAAAATGTCATCATTAAAGCTTCATCCCATGAACAACGGAAATTTCGACACCCTGTCTTTATTTCTTTGTATTTGCCAACAGATGATTTCCATCCCAATGACATTAGTACTTAAACTAACTTAAACTAACAACACAAATTTTAAAACTGACAACACCGTAAACTAACAAAAAAATCGTCTAAATTCGCGCTTATTCGATTCTTGTGACACCGTCTGTTTAGAGGCGAATGAACTGAAAAGTTTAAAGCCTCTTTAATCCAACCTCATCATCATCTTGTGACACATTGTAACAAAGTAACACTTATTGAAAACACGACACATACTCCGCACTGGTTCATGTAGGCCATAGTTCGTTCTAGCGTGATGTATGATGAGAAATGAGTGTGATCGTAGATGACGACGACGGGTATTAATGTGCAACATACTGAGCAGTGTAGGACAATCGATATTGCCCTGCAAGAGATTTGCAACGAAGCATGCTTTCGTTACCTTGCGTCTCGCGTCCAATAGTTCCAGGTTGATGAGCTTACATCGGCTTGTGTAGCTTGGCAAATTCAAAGGATCCCTCCAGCTGAGGTGACGAAGTGCAAACCTAATGAATTTCCTTTGAACAGATTCAATGCATTGTGTTCCATTTTGGTAGTGCGGTGACCAAGCAATAGATGAGTATTCCAGGATAGGACACACAATTGAACAATATAAGGCTTTTAGGCAGTAAACGTCCTTGATTTTTTTGCCAAAGCGAAAAAGAAACCCCAATTGCGAAGTGGCTTTAAATACAGCATATGACCATATGATTACTCATTCCAAGTTTGTCAAATTTAGCTACTGCTATTCGATGATTCATCTTATCAAACGTTGCGGATAATTCGGTGTAGATAGCGTCTTCTTGTAGTCCATTCTCAATTTGATGTATCACGAACGAGGTGAAGCACGTCAAGTTAGTGGTCGTAGAACGCTTAGGCATAAATCCGTGTTGTTCCAATGAGATATACTGTGAACACCTTTGCATTAACGCCTGAAGCACGATCAGCTCAAACAACTTCGAGGTGGCACATAATGCAGCAATACCTCGATAGTTCGAAACGCTCCGTTTGCAACCTTTCTTATATACTGGAAAAACATACGACTGTTTCCAGCATCTCGGGAATACACCGGAAGAGAAGGATAGATTGAACAGTGTCGCTAGAGGTGACGCAAGTGTGTCTAAAGGGTGTGTCACATCAAATTGCATCACGGAAAAAACGCTGTAGAAATTTAATTTTTAGGAATTATATCTTCAGCTTTCGCTTATAATCAGATAAGAGTGTATAGATCACGTTGGCCATGCTTCACTGTCAATTTTTCGTAAATTTGGAAAAATGTCGTCGAACGAAAAAGAGCGTCGTGAATTAATCCTGTGCACTCATTTCGAGAATCCAGAGTTGTCACATCGGGACATCGGTAAGCTGCTGGGAATTGTCCAATCCATGGTCAGCAGAGTACTAAAACGATACTTCGAGAACCTAACCATCGACCGGAAGGTGAAGAACGGCAAAAATGGATGCTCCGTCAGTGAAAACGATCACAAGCGCGTAGTTAAGCAGTTTAGACGTGATTCGAGAAGTTCGGTCCGGGATGTCGCCAATAAGCTGAATTTGTCAAGTTCATTCCTCCAGCGGACCAAGCAGCGGGAGGGCCTGCGTACATACAAAGTTCAGAATGCTCCTAACCGCGACGAAAGGCAAAACATGGTGGGGAAGACGCGAGCCCGGAAGCTGAACACCGAAATGCTGACGAAGCCGCATTGCCTGGCAATGGACGACGAAACCTACGTCAAAGCGGACTTTCGTCAGCTGCCGGGCCTGTTGTTCTTCTCCGCAGAGGATAAATTCAGCGTTCCGGAGGAGATTCGCAAGCAGAAACTTTCCAAGTTTGCCAAAAAGTACATGGTGTGGCAAGCGATCTGCTCTTGCGAAAAGCGGAGCGCCCCCTTCGTGATGACCGGCACGGTAAACGGGCAGGTTTACCTTAAGGAGTGCCTACAGAAGCGCTTACTACCACTATTGAAGCAGCACGAGGGCCCGATCATCTTCTGGCCGGATCTCGCTCCGTGCCACTATTCAAAGAACGTGTTGGAGTGGTACGAAGCCAACGGGGTCACCTACGTGCCAAAGGAAATGAACCCGCCCAACGCGCCGGAGCTTCGGCCAATAGAGAAATATTGGGCGATTATGAAGCAGGCCCTCCGGAAGAACCCAAAAGTTGTCAAATCGGAGGCGGACTTCAAGAGAAAATGGATTTCTGTTCAAAAAAACTACAACCTGACGTTGTACAGAACCTTATGGGCAGGTTAAAGAGGAAGGTGCGAGCATACGGGCTTGGGCTCGAAGTATGAATAAAAAGAAAATGCCAAAAGTTGTTTAATAGATTTTTTTTACTGTCTAAAATTTTCAAAAGGATCGGTCTACTGTGAGAATTTCTACAGCGTTTTTTCCGTGATGCAATTTGATGTGACACACCCTTTACACAACCTTTCAAGACGAGTGATGGAATGCCGTCCGGACCACATCCTGTGGAGGTTTTCATGTTCTTAGTTGCTGCAATTACCATATCGTCAGTGATAACAAAATCCAGCTCAGAAGCAAGAAGTCGAGGTACGTTTCTGGTAGAAGCAGCAACATCCTGCGGATCGATGTGTTCATTGACAAACACATTACTGAACTGAGAGCGAAACAGGTCAGCGATGTCGGTAGTCGTATCAGCTTCCAATGAACCGTTGGTCAACGTAGATGGTAGACCGGATTCCTTACGTTGGTCTTTGACGTAACGCCAAAATCCTTTAGGATTTACCTTAAGGCGTCTCTGCAGACGGTCTTGATAAGCACTGTAGAGACGATTATTGAGCTGTTTATACTCAGCATTCGTCATTAGATATTTCGCTCTTGTTGAGTCCGTACGGTGCTTGCTGAACTGTCTTAAAGCAGACTGCTTCACTCTTTTAAGATACTTCAGGGCACCATTTGACCAGGCAGGCTTGGTATTCTCACGTTTCGTCTTCACTGGAACAAACTGATCGATTGCCTACAGTAGAATACTCGACATGATCGATGCAGCGAGGTTAGCGTCACAGCCTTGAAAAACATCTATCCACTCGATTTGTGCGAGGAAATTGTTCATCGCGGTAAAATCAGTTTTACTGAAATCGTACGAAACACTTTCAGAAGCATCGTGAAATTGTCGGAAAGGTTTCAAATTGAGATTCACCAGTATAGGAGGATGATGTCGCACTATTTTAACAAGTGGTGATGGTCCTTGCATGACTGTGCAGTGCTCACATAGTTCTTCGTTGACGAAGCACAGATCAAGTATGCGATCGTTTTCATTTTTGATTCCTATCATTTGCCTCAGTCCAGCGGTGCAATAGGAATCAAGCAGTTCTTGTGATGTCAAGCAGATCGAGGATTGAGAAGAAACCGGGTAGAGAAAGCCATGCGAATTATGCTGCCAAGAGATTGAGCTCAAGTTGGAGTCGCCCAGGATCATAATGTTGTCTCTCGGTTCTAGTTGTGAAACAACCCAATAGAGAGAGTCAAGATGTTGGTTGATCAAAGGTCCATCGTTTATTCTATCAGGAGGCATGTATACTACGCACAGGTAAAGTGTAGCGTCCAAAGTGGTAATAGCGATCCACAGATGCTCTACCTTCGAGCAACTCGGAGGATTGAGCGTACGGGATTTGATCCTTGAGTGAACAGCCAACAATACACCACCTCCCGTGCGTTTGTTACTATTCAGCGACGAACGATCCTGCCTGTAGACGGAGTAAGAGTTGTCGAACAGCTGACTTGATGCAGTGTTTCCATTGAGCCAGGTTTTGGAAAAGACGTAAATGTCGTAGGAGCCATCACTCAGAGCCAATTGGTACTCTACGAGAGAGCTGTTGATACCACCAACGTTTTGGTAGTAAATTAAGATATCCGAGGAATCGGGACTGCCATTTCTCTGTTGTTGCTCATTCCTGTGGGGTGAGTAGACATCAGAACAAGGTTTGCCGTTCCTTATGGAGTACTTACCATGGGAGGCAGATCGGAAGACCCCTTCGTCAACACTATACTCAGGACCGGGCCATGGTACCTATAATTCTCCATTTTTACACGAACGATCCGTAGTGACTCAGACTCGGGGTTACGCTTAGCAGCATATTGCATCCTTAATTAGATTTTATGAATACCAGAAGATTTTCATGGCTTGATTAATGTGCATCATTCTGATTATAAATAGGAGAGAAGAAGAAAAAACCATTCAGATACAAAACAAATATTGGGCGATTCATAATTGTGAATGGAGTATATGTTAATGTACAGTATCTAGTTTTGTCCAAAATTTGCCAAAGGCACAACAATTAGATACATATGACACTTATCGATACAATCTGTTTTCAACAATTGTTTAGTCTAATCGATATCTTTATAATTATTTTCTCTTATATTTGGCCAGTGTTAATTAATTCTCACACCATTCAATAGTTTGGCTGCATTTGTTGAAATCGGAAATCGCGTCTGACAGAAAAAAACAATCAATTTCAATGCCATTTGTGTGTTTCTCACTCTCGTTTTCCAATTAGCGAACTAATTCCCGCCCACTATCCATGCACATATTTACGACGTTTCGATCGTATCTTGATTCTGTCCGTACTCACCATTCGTCTTGTATTCATTGAGATGAAATTTTGCTACCGGCAGTGTGTTTTTCCATCTATGCTAAATTGGATTCGGACTCTGGGATTAAAGGAAGTGGCGCAAGAAAGTTCTTATTGAGTTTGGATGAGTTTTTATTCTCTGTTTAAGACAGGGATACGACCTTCACCTTGACTGCTTCGCGATTCACTCCACTCACCTTGGTACAGACGAAGAGGATCAAACGTCAATGCCATTCCGGCAATTTGGGGTGTCGAAAAGTTTGTTTGTGCAAGCGAAAAGGATCTGTTTACATGGAAAACGAATGTTGGGAAGGTTCGGTGAGTTATAAATAGCCCAAACATTGGGCATCCGATTTGCGAGTGTGCTGTTTATTTTTTCGGCCATATTTTTGCGGGTCGGGAGCCTCACAAACAGATTTTGCTAGACATTCGCATCTATCTTTGTTTCATTGATGATCCAATATTCCGCAGTGCATTTCTTAACCAACCGTATCATAAATATCCGACACGGTTTTCGCATAGCTAAATAAGATTAATGTTCTCAACGAGCTTCACGTGCCGCTCTTCTGTAGCGTTACGCATTGGATAGTGTTTCTTGTAAACTAATAAATCGTGTCACAATGGGAAATGTTAGCCACATAAACTAGATGAACTTATATTTATCTGTGAAGTTTTATTTTTTTCTGCCGAAAGAGACATGATGTAATCCTGGGTGAAACTGAGATTTGTTATTTAATTCAATATGTTGAAAAACTCTGAGAGACTAAATATCGAATGGATTATGTTAATTATGTTAATTATTCGAAAACTTTCATTTTGGTTATTTAGAAATACTCATAATTTCGCATCATGTGTACTTGCATCATGTGTCATGCCATGATGCATTTACAACCGGAATTTACCAATCAAGGTCCAAATTTGCATAAAATTGCTCTGATGTGTATATTCGTACCTGATATTTTATTTGTATATTTAGAGGTACAATGTCGCAATATTTTAAATTATATTAGAGTAAGTGCTCTATATTTTTACATTTTTAATACACAATGAAGTTTTTCCCATACAATTGAGTGTGTAATCTTTGCAAATCGTAACGAATGACAAGGTCTCTCAAATATAATCGTTTGACAAAGCTCAAACAATAATCAGGAAGTAATTGTGTTCATTATTGATCACTTCTTCTGATAAAGATTTTTAGAGTGGTAGAAATATATGTTTACGGTATTTTACATTAAATTCAGTAAGAAAGATACGGATATTTACTAAAACCTTCCTAAATTTTGAATACCATATTTAAAGTACCAACATAGGGACATAATCAAAACGCAATAATTTTAGTTCTTTCTGTGATATTGCACCACGTGATATAAAGTCTGCCTCCGTAACGATTCAAAAGAAGATTCATTTCAAGCTCGGTCAGTTCATTTCAATTGAATTAATGAAAATCTTTAAATGTAACGGGAACAATCTCAAATATCTCAGCCAGGACCGTTCTATTTTATTTTCTGTGTCACTTAGATTGTCCATAGGATCAAGGACAGAAAAAAGAAAATCATTGTCGGCACAGTTCGCCTTATCAACGTATATAGCTTCATGTAAATATGAGTATGATCAATTCTGACCACGTCTCTTTTGCATCCCATTTGAGCGAAGGCATGAATAATAAAATATATGCTCTGTGCCATGTTCCAAGTTCAAGTAGAAAAACAACAAATCGATTGCGATAAAAGCACTGTGTAAAGTCTAGAAAACGAACCGAGACGAACCGGTTGTACACTTCCGGGTCTCGGACAACCGTCCTCACATCAAGTGTGACCCTCATCATACAGCTATATGTTAGAGGGGGGAAGAGGGTACACCAACAGCTGCCCGGTCCGTGTAATGGAAACACGAGTTCGTGGTCACACGTAAGCTGATTTAGAGTGTACCGCCGCCGAAACATGGCATGCAAATACGCAACTTGTTTCTCTTTAAGGCGATTTTGCGCTGACCGCGAATATGATAAATTGCTATTCCCCTTCTGGAAGCTCAATAATATAGAGTTGAGGAAAAAGAAATGTCGTATTTCTGATCGAAATTTGACGCTTTATTTAACATAATTAAAATTTGCCAATTTAAGTCAAATATGCGCCGTTTTGTATGCTAACGTGTTGCCATTTAGAAGGCAACTTCATTATCCCCCCCCCCCTTTTTTTTCGGCCGCCTTCGTTGCAGTTTTACCTCGCAGGTAGTAAAAAAGTAAAATATGGCGAATTTCTTGCTTGGTGGACTCCATCTTTGACGCGCTATAACTCAAGACTGAAAAGGACAATCACAACACTACCAAAACGACACTTGTAGCACAGATTGTCGTCTTTAAATAGTAGTATAGTATAACCCGATGCGATAAGTACAACACAACGTATGTTTAAGTGTTGCCATATATCGACAATATACGACGTTTCTTTTTCCCCAACCCAATACTAACAATATGATTCAACAACTATTCATGTCCCCAAATTTTGTGGGCAAGAAATTATTTCAACTCAAATTTGGTTTGAAGATGAGATGAAAATAGACCGCAATTCTCTTCTATTGATAAGGGCTTGATTTAATTATTGATTGGAAAAATACTCCGGATTTCATTGAGTCTATTCAAAAAATACGAATTATAAGCTACGATTTGATTGCACATTATACATTTAAATATGACTTATACATTGGACAAAAAAAACAATGGGGTACAACATCGATATTGTAAAAGTTATCCATTATTTTCTCGGTAGCTGGCTTTAGTGATCAATATCCCGCGTAATATCCATCATACAATTTAAAGTTTAGGCTCGTTGTAAAGGTAACATTTCACACTAAAAAAATCTTTTGCTGTTTCTGTTTTATTCCATTCAACTTAACTTCTTTTGACATAGGACTATGTCTTTGATTTCTATTTGGGGGGGGGGGGGACGGTTAACTCTACGAAAAATGTAACGATTCATTAAGAGTTTTCAAACGCATATTACTCAAAATCGTTATCGCGACATATGTTGTGTTATATACCATTGGACAGGAAATTTATCCAGATTTTTTTTGGCTCAAGACATGAACAGTGAATATACTAAAAAAGTGAACAATTTGACAATTCAAATGGGTATGTTTTTTTCGATTTTACTAGCCTCGTTTTCCCCACAACGCAACGAACAATCTTTTTTGACTACAATTATGCGTTAGCTCATAATGTGATTAGATGCGTATTATGAATTATTCTCGATTTGCCAGTAGTAGGCATTTATCAGTTGTCAGAATCAATGGAGGGATTCAGGTATGATCTTGAAGATGATATTGGATGCTTTCACTCTATACTCCCCAATGATTTTGAGTCTGGCTCAAAAGGTTAAACGTCGATAGAAATTTAATTAGGTTGAAGTTCAGGTTGTTGTCCAATCAATTCTTACTCAATTCACGTTTAACGTGTATGTTTTGCTACTAACAATTTAAGGAATTGTGGTCCAGAATGTCATTATATCGAGCATGTTTTTTGATTATGTAAAAATGCAATTAATGAATTTAACCGGCTGCTGATTTAAAAGTTCGAAAAGGTATACTCACGCATATGTTCATGACTTTCATTTGATGTATCAAAAAAGAAAAAAATACAGATTTTGAACAATGAAAAAACTCAATTCAAATCCAATTACCACACACAATCACAGTCCTATGTCAAGATCGCGTCCGTGCCTCTAGGCCCAGACCCATCAACTTTTATATATAATGTGTATAATGTGCAATCAAATCGTAGCTTATAATTCGTATTTTTGGCATAACCGTGTGTTACCAGAGTGTTAACAATGGATTCGGTACATTTCACACTTTTTCTTTTATAAAGGCGAAAGCCAGTCCGCTGAAATTGTAAGCGTTATTAGTTGTTAGTATTTGATGTCTGCGTTAACGAAATTAATCTTCGTTGGAAAGTGTTAATGGATTTTATTGTGATAAAACGCACTCCTATATCGTCTTCTATCTATATAAATGAAAATGGATCACCGAATGTGTTGATGAGAGCAAAACTCGAGAAAGGAATTTTGTCCGATTTAGGGCTATCTTTATTCATTCATATTTTCTGTATCAAACATTTATTCCATTTATTCACATTCATTCCATTTTATAGTAAAAGGTAATTTTAGAGGTTAGAATAGAAGATCAATCAATGAACAGTTATGCGATTGGACCCATGAACGAGCGCTTAGTAAGTAAACGTGGATGTGATAATGAAACATGAATTTTGGGCGGGACGAATTTTGCCGGGTAAGCTAGTATGATATACAGCCATTCCATGCCAAATATATTGGTTCTTAGATTTTCATGAAAACTTGTGGTTTTGTTCTTTATCGCAAAATATTAGAACTTTTTTTTTTCGTTAGGGTCCCCATTTCCATTTTGGAGTGGGCCGAAAAATCAATTTTTTATCATTTTTTCCAAGATTTTTTTTTCAAAACTTCATAAATTTTTTTTATATGTCTATCAGTTTAGATAGTAGACATATCAAAATGAATCCATTGAGCTAGTCTTGTTTGAAAAAAAATATTACAATTAGGAACAAAAAGAATTTCTTTTTTCTATTTAAATAGGTTATTTCTACAGGCTCAGTTACATAAGTTTAAAGAAGCCGAACTCCTTACTGTATTGTTACTAGTATATATACATTTTTCCTTAATTCTAATGTTATAATGTAGAAAACCGATTACTCGCGGTCGACTCGAGTTTAGAAGGGTGACAAATTTTCTTCAGGAAAAGGAGGGGAAAAAGGGATTTCGTTTTCATAATTATTGATTGTATTTGTTTTTATCGTTTACATGATCTCGGGTCCAAGGTTACTACATTTTTGTATATTTTTGCTGAATGCTGGACTACAAAATGTATTCAAAAATCATAGTTTTTTTTTCATTTTCGAGTTTTGATATTTCAAAGTTAACCGATTGTCCAGAAAAATCAATTTCATCCTTTTTTTCCAAAAATGACAAATTCATAACTTTTGAATTTCTGGACCGATTCAGATGATCAATATGTCAAACTGAATCCAAGGAGCTAGTCTTCTCTGAAAAAAATTCTACATTTGCGAAAAATTGAATCTTATTTTCGTAATTATTGATTGTTTTTATTTTTCATAGTTTACATGGATTCGGGACCAAGGTTACTACATTTTTTATATTTTTTGTCGAAATTATTCAAATGTATTAAATAATCAGCGGTTTTTTTCTTTCTTATTTCATTTTCGAGTTTTGATATTTCAAAGTTAACCGATTGCCCAGTGTTTTTTTACATAACATATCCAAATATCAGTGAGATGTTGGTTTTGTTTTTGTGTTGTGATTTTTCCAAGTTTGCATGCTTTGGGTTGCGGTAGCTCAATGAACAGAAAATGGAAACATGGGGAATTCATTTTTCTCTGCAAGTTTAATATTTTTTTAGCTAGCTATTTGGCTTTGATTTAATGTGTCGATCATCTGAATCGGTTCAGTAGTTCAAAAGTTATGATTTTTTTAAAGAAAATCATTTTCGAAAAAGGGGGAACCCTAGGTTAACTTTAAAAAATCAAAATTCAAAACCGAAACAAAAATTTTGTTTTGGAGTGATTCAGAAAATCTATTGTAATTATGCAAATATTGCGGTAATTGCAATCTTTATACATTTGATTTTTAGATCTCAATCTCTGAGCACCACTTTTGAAATGATTTATTTATTTATTTATTTCTCTATTTATTTCAGCTGACTTGTGTTGTCATATTGAAAACAGATGGGGGAAGGCCAGAGTGGCCTAAAACCCCATATCTTGACATTAAACATTGTAAAAAAAAACATAGACGAACAATAATGGTGGTCAAAACATCGATAATCAATAAAAAAAAAAGTAAAAAGTTGGCATAGTTCATCGTTGGAAGTGTCCGGCAATCACTCTCGATCATGTAGTCCTCGATGAATCCGACGACGGAAGGCTCCAGCAGATGAAATCGAAGAACCCGTAATGATGGATTCAGAACTTTTAATTCAGTGTTATTTTCTTATATGTTCATGGTATTCTAGATATTATCCTTTTCTAGAGATTTCCAAAATACAAAATAAAAAAGGGGAATTCATGTTTCAAGTAGGGATTACAGATTCGAGTTTTAGCTTCATGGTTCTGAATCACAATCTTCGTTGATTGTGATTGTTTTTTTGTTATAGTGGATTATATAATTATCTAACCAACCATGGAAAGTGTTCGGCACAAAACAAGTGACCGCTTCCAAAACGGCGCACATATCGAAAGGTGTAGCCAACATAAAGAAATATTCTATTATAGAAACATCAATTTCAAAACTGTACATCGTCTTATACCAAAAATAATCAAAACAACTACGAGTGTTTGCATCAACAACAAATATTGGAGTTTTAAAATTATGTGTAAGCATTGGAACTTTGCATACTTAAGGAAAGTAACAGTGGAACTTCGCACAACTTCGTTTACATTCTTTACATTCTTTACATTTTTCTACGCAATTCCATTCATATTTCAAACACTGGTTGAAAACCTTTCAAATCGGGATCAAATAATGTAACACTGAGTAGTATATTTGAGAGTGCTTGAACAAACTTATCCGTTTTCTTAATCGTATACCATAATAATGCTCAAAACGATTATCCACTAGGGATACACACTTCGTTCCGCCACAGCCACCTTGCAAGAGAGCTCTGACTTTTATGAATATGCGAAACTTAATCTTCTACTTCTCCTCTGTTGTCGGACGCCGGAACTACTACGAAAAATTTGCTTCGCCTAATATTCCGGACGTAATAACAACTCAGTGGGTTGGGGGAAAACTACATCCGCAAAGAATTCCACCCATAAAACGTCTGGGGCAGTGGAGCGAAGCTACGAAAACTAATTTCACATAATTCTTGGCGCGAATAAATTATTCCACGCATTCAAGTAATATTCGCTTCGCTTCGCCAAACAATTCCACGCGGAGATGCTGGAATCGAGTGAGTGATCTTCGCGTTTGTGATGCCGTCACTCTCGGACCGGTAACTGCGAACTTTTTGCACATAAGCCATCGCCACTGGAACCATTGATACCGGACTAAACAAAGCTTCAAGCTGGTGAAGCTTGCAACATTTTGGGTGTCATTGCCGCAGGGAAACAATCGACCGGCTGATGTCTGGCCGATTGGAGTGCGTGAGTGAGCGCTGGGGAGACGTCTCCCGGATTCGAGGTTCTCGTGAGTTCTAGCAAGAGACGTGTTTAAGGCCAACCACGTGGTTGAGTGTGGAGCATAATGCAAGATGAAATGTTTCACGAACATATGATTGAAATAATTTCAAGCAACTTTGGAAGCTTAGTTCAAAATTTCCTTCCTGAATGAGATTAGCTATGTTGGATACAGTAGAACCCTGATTATCCGCGAGCAGATTATTCGCGATGCGGATTTTTTGCGACAGCGAGTTTCATAGTAAATCTAAACACCTAGTCGGGATATGTCAGTCAGGGGTAGGCTCATGCTCTTTTTTTGGTGATGACTTTCATATTTTTTTACCACTGCATAATGGTCCAGGAGATGCATTTAAGTTCTCTAGACAAAAACTGTTTTCTACAAAGTTGTTACATATGATAGAGCGCTCATTTTTATGTTATCAAAAATAGGGTGATCAAAATTGTCCATTAAATAAAAAATATAACTTTCTTATCTTATAGATAGAGGTAAACATAGTTCGACAATATTGTAGTCCCAGTTATTTGAAACATCTTTGTAGAACAAAGTTTTATTCTATCTCTTGAAATAACCAATATAACGTCTTTTTCTAAATTGTGTTAGGGTCACCATGAAAAAAAACGGTTTTTGTACTCTAACTTTTAAATTTCTAATTCTACATACAAACTTTTAGAGCTTACTAATACAAACGATTTGCGATGCAGTACATGTCGATATCTCAACTTCACTCAAAGTTATTGATATTTCTTCCCAAAAAATACTCTCTCTTCAATCGTTTGTCATTCTTTCTGGGGCAAACATAAACAAAGTTTATTGGCGTCATTTGAAAGAACATAGTTCACTCTACATGATGTGTGATTTAGAAAACTATGTTTTCTTTCGTGTTTGAGTAAATTAAAATTGAAATCATGAGTTTTTGGATAAAAAACCATCGTTGACTTTGATTAGGATTAAGATATTGATAAGATGTGCATCGCAAAATGTTGGTCTGAATAAGCTCTAAAAAAGTTAGTTAGTTAGAGTTTAAAAACCCGCTTTTTCATGGTCCCCTTAATGCAACTTAGCAAAAAAGCGCTAAATCGATAATATTAAAAGATAGAGAAAAGCTTTGTTCTACAAAGTAATTTAAAATAATTGGGTCTTCAACATTGTCGAACTATATTTATCTCTATCTATAAAGATAAGAAAGTTAGATTTTATATTTCATCGACAGTTTTGGTCATCCTATTTTTGATAACATAAAAATGAGCGCTCTATCATATGTAACAACTATATCGAAGACAGTTTTTGTCTAAAGAATAAATATTTGTCACAAAATTGTTTTTTAACTAAATTGCATTAGGGTAACCATGAACAAAACGGGTTTTTGACTCTAACTTTTGTATTTCAAATTCTACATCAAAATTGTCTTCGTACGTCTTTTAGAGCTCATCAATACCAATATTTTGCGATGCAGAATTTGTCAATATCTTAATCCTGCTTAAAGTTATTGATGGGGTTTCACCCAGTAACTCATGATTTCTGTTTCAATTTACTCAAACTCGAAAAATAACATATCTTCGAAAATCAAATATTATGTAGAGTGAAATTCGTTCTTTCGAATTCCGTCAACAAACATTTTTCATGTTTGCCCCAGAAAGAATGGCAAGCAATTGAAGAGAGCGTATTTTTGGGAAGAAATATCAATAACTTTGAGTAAAGTTGAGATATAGACATGTACTGCATCGCAAAATGTTTGTATTAGTATGCTCCAAAAATCTTTCGATGACAGTTTGTATGTAGAATTTGAAATATAAAAGCTAGAGTATAAAAACCGTTTTTTTTCATGGTGACCCCAACGCAACTTAGAAACATGGCGCCAATAGGTTATTTCAAGAGATAGAAAAAAAAAACTTTGTTCTACAAAGATGTCTCAAATAACTGGGACTACAACACTGTCAAACTATGTTTACCACTATCTCTAAAGATAAGAAAGTTATATTTTGTATTTCATCGTAAATTTTGGTCACCCTATTTTTGATGACATAAAATTGAGCGCTCTATCATATGTAACAACTTTGTAGAAGACAGTTTTTGTCTAGAGAATAACCGTCGAGCTCTAAATACTAATTTCCACTTAAATGCATCTCCTGGACCATTGTGCACTGGTATACACGATCTTATTGATGGATATTATAATAATTTTTGCATTGATAAAACATAGTTTTCGTGCTGCAATGTCTCTTTTTTCGTGTCTGCAACTTTTTTTTATGCTTTATTTTGTTATTCGCGATTTTCGTTATTCGTTATTCGTTATACAGGGTTTTCCATTTCGAGCTTCCGAAAGTATACAGCCCTGCGCTGACAACCGTTTGACATAGCTGTCAACCAAAGCGTCATATCGTTAGTTGAATGTCTGTCATTTTTCAATATGGATCGTTTTAGCATCGCACAACGTGTTAATTTTGTTAAATTATAGTATAAAAATGATGAAAAATCGGCAAATGTTTTTCGAGCATTACGGACGGATTTTGGTCGTCATGGACGGCCTACAGAGCACTCAATCGCTAATGTTGTGCGTAAATTCGAACAAATTGGATCCGTAACGGATATTGTGAAACATGTGCATCGTCGTTATGTGCGTTCGGCCGAAAATATTGCTGCTGTTGCTGCCAGTGTGGAGGATGATCCGAATGTTTCGCATTTGGACTTGCACCTACATCCATATAAAGTCCAACTGGTACACAAATTAGAGCGTGGTGACCATGGAATGCGTCGGGCATACGTCGATTGGGTGAACGAACAACAGCAGCAAAATACTGAGTTTTCGCATTAAATTTTCTTCAGCGATGAGGCACATTTCGAGCTCGGTGGCTATGTGAACACCCAAAATTTCCGTATATGGGGCTCAGAAAATTCACACGTGATTGTTGAGAGGCCATTGCATCCGCCAAAAGTCACTGTTTGGTGCGCGTTATGGTCTGGTGGAGTAATCGGGCCGTATTTCTTTGAAAATGAGGACGGCGAGACGGTAACTGTGAATGGTGAGCGCTATGGCCGCATGTTAACCGATTATTTTTTGCCACAAATTGAAGATATGGATACGGATGACATGTGGTTTCAGCAGGACGGCGCCACATGCCACACAACACGACCGAACATGGCCATATTGCGAACGAAATTTGAGGGACGCATAATTTCGCGTTTTGGTGACGCCAATTGGCCGTCCAGATCATGCGATTTGAACCCGCTAGTTTTTTTTTTGTGGGGTTATGCGAAAGACCGTGTCTATGCCAACTCTCCGCAAACTCTTGAACATTTGAAAGACAACATTCGTGAAATTATGACCGAGATACCGCCCCATATGTGCCGAAAAATCATCGAAAATTACCTGTTCCGGATCAAGGTGTGCGAGGAAGCCCTAGATGGACATTTGAATGATGTTGTATTTCACACATAATGGCATAAACCAAACTTTAATTTGAAATAAAAGTTTCATCGAAATTCGAATTCTAAGTGTGTTTTATTTCAATTTACTTTCGGGATTTAAAATTGGAAAACCCTGTACATTAAAATAATTTCAGATGGCGATTAATATAAAAAAAAACTGCAAAGATAATTCAATTGAACAATTTTTCCTTGAACTACCTCTAAAGCCATCTACAAAAAAAAATTCGACGGCTTGCCTGGTAATCGGTCGAAATCTTAGCCATGGCCAATGAAAATATGGATGTTCTTCGACTCTTTTCGTGGTCTTCGTGATCAACTACTTCTCCGTTTAGGCCACGAAATAATTGAAGTAGATCCTTCGTGTGAGGTTCACTCAGAAATTTTCTATCGGACGTTGTGAGGGTTGGCGGTCTTCGGTACAACGTCTAACCTCGGCCAGTCCATCTCTTCCAGTGAATTCTTAAAATAGCTGGACCAGGTCAGGTTAGGCCAAAAGACCACATTCTCCTTCACATGATATTTTTAGATGAAGTCGGCAACTTCCACATTCCATTCTCACTACTTCTTCTGGGTGATTTCCTGCTGTTCAGACACAACCGGCCTCGCTTGACACTTTCGCATAAAAATGTACATTTTGGCCAGATACTTCTTCTCTGACCGGTTGCTTCGACCTTCTGGTCCAAGCTGCGGAACAGAAAGGCTACTTTGCTCTCGGCCTTTCTCTTCAGCTCCTGCTGCATTTTACGGTCGCGCAGCATCGTCGTGCGACCGGAATTATGCTTTCGTTAAACGCTCTCGCCTGCCTTCAATAATAAAACTTGCGCTTTTTTCAAAAAGGTGTTTCGATGTTTTTTTTAATTTCAAATAAAAGTCCAGTCAAATTAGCTCATTTAAGAGCTCAGAGCTCATTTAAGAGTAATCATTTACCCCCTCCCCCTCTGTTCCAATGCCCAAAAACAAAGTACATAGAACTTCACTCATGATCGAAAAAAGTTTATTCCTCGAAGAAAATATCATCATTGGTGTCATCTTCTTCCAACTCGTCTTGAACACAGCAATTCAAAAAAGCTTTACCCACACAATGACCGCAAGCTTTAAAGCACTTCAAACCTGAAACAGAAATACAATTTGGTTGTAAAGTTTGGTATTGCTGTTTGTGAACTTGAATCACTCAACACTTATGTACAAACATAAATACAAACCATGCTTGCGGCAAATACAACCTGATGTACATCCTTTCTTACAATTACAAAAAATGCTTATCAATAAATCGTTCGGTGCTGGTGCCTTATTCGTAAATATTGGCTGGTATGTGTCGTCGCAAAGCTTCCATCCCCAATCATCAGAATCTTCAAAATTGCCTTGCCAATGCTGTATTTGCAAATACGTTCTGTAAAGATGTTGACGGACAGCAGCTTCGGTAGGGGGTAGATTTGCTAGCTTAATGGTCTTGTTTCTTGCCACGTTTTTCGATAAAAAGATTGAACAATCTTGTGGTGTTAATGTACACAGCTGTACCATTAAATCATCGTCTTGGCCAACAACTACAACCGAGTGCGACTCTTCTCGATCTCGATCGCGGTATTCACAATGAGACAGTCTTGTTCAGTTGATACTCCGCTCGAAGTAAAGGCAGTCGTTAACAGCTCTATTATACGAATTTTATGTTCGCTACTCGCGAAAAAATCTTGAGGCTTCAATTCGATGATTGTATCTGGCGCCATATCTTTTACCTCAATTCCTTCTCCTTCATATCGTCGATTCCTCTCAAAATGTGTGATGTCTGAAGGATCATAACCATCAAAGACGACGCACACACTATTACCGTAGGAATTTCGGACATAAGACGTGTAAGCATCAATAATTTCTTTCACAGTTGATTTACTTTTCCAAGAAACTTTATGTAATAAGTTTTATTTTTTTTTTAACCCATTTATTTATTTAAGGCTCATTAGCATTTTAGCTGTAACAGAGCCGAATTTTAATCGTGTACATGTCACATGGTTATCATATATCTATAATTAGCACATTACACAGTTGCCATTCGCCAGTATTCCTTCTATAACATTACATTTGGTACACATTTACACAGTAGCCATTTAGGCGTAAGAGAATTCTTTCTGTTCTTCCATTATCCAGTTAGACCACCGGACAGCGGAGACAGTTGATTGATCATTGTTGAGTTATTTATAGAACAGCAGCCCGATGTGTCTTGCAGAGCAGAGCAGTTGTATGGATGAATCGATCTTAATTTCGACCGTGGATCGATCTCCATCGCTGATAATCGTTGCGTGGACGTAGTTATCCTGTAATAACACAAAGATGGTCAATGAGGGCCCTGAGTTTTGAACTCACGATCGATCGCTTACTAAGCGAACGCGCAACCAATGTGGCTACGGAGACCCCCTTGTGTAATAAGTTGATTGTAATTAGTTGATTTCATAAACGTTGATGTAATTAGTTGATTTCATAAACGACTGCTCTATAAGCATGTCGCTCCAAGTTCCCGAAAATTACGAGGAATCGTAAAATAACCATCGCAAAAAGAGCGGTATTCGCTAGGTTTCATCGTTTCTTGTAGGGAAAGATGCGCCGATTTGGTATACAAGTAGTGATTACAAGCTTTGAAGAATAGTATCATTGCTTTTATACAGGCCAAATGCAGCGTCCAATCACCCGTTCTTTCGGCCCTAATGAAATTATGAACAATACTCAGCATCTCAAAATATTGTATCCATAGTTTTGCTGTAGGACTTTTTTTCTTCAACGTTTCTATGCAAGCTTCTATTTTATCTTGTACTGCTTCAATGATATTTGCAGCATTTTCTTGATTAGCAATGCCATTAATAGAATGTAAATCGAAAAATTGTTTTTCTTTTTCAGACAACTTTGATTCTTCGATTATTAGTCCAAAAAGCGCTTCGTGCATTAACAAATGTCCTCTAACTGATTTTGAATAGGTGTGCCCGTTCAGCATTTTTTCGACACGGTTTGAGGCATAAATCAGACTTAGAATTTCCTTCAATCCACTGCCACCCATGACATGGCCAATACAGCCCAAGAATGACATCAGCGTATGAAACTCTCCTAAACGTACAACAATTTTTGAGATAGGGTCAGTTGAATCAACAGAAGTAATAATCTAAAAAAAATATAACATTTCATGTATGGTGAGATAATGATTTAGTAATCTCTGACATGAAGCCATTCCATCCACCGATTCCAGACCTATTATATGTTCTCAACCTATCCAGAGCACATCTGCGGTCGAAGGAAGCATTGGATCTTTATCAAATTCAATTTTATCTAAATCTTGAATGACTACCGACGATAAACCACGATTAGTATTGTTAAAATGTTGAACGTCAATTTTTTTTCTTTAAAATTGTATAGAGCACTTCTATCGAAAAAAGTGATAGGGAGTGAGAAAAATGCAAAAAACTGTTTCAGAGGGCAAAAATGTGCAATTTTTTGGGAGAAACACCAATTCGATTTTGGTAGACTTTTTTATGTTGATAAGGACACCTTCCCAAGCACTTTGGCGAAACAAATTTTTGCGCCAATTTGTTGGAAGTGAAACTCTAATTTTTTTTGGACTACAAGCAAAGTTGCTTGAATGACCAATGCTTTCACATCTACAAAGTTTCACTGCAATCTGAAATGATGTTGCCAATAACTAAAGGGTGTGTCACATCAAATTGCATCACGGAAAAAACGCTGTAGAAATTCGCTCAGTAGACCGATCCTTTTGAAAATTTTAGACAGTAAAAAAAACTATTAAACAACATTTGGTATTTTCTTTTTATTCATACTTCGAGCCCAAGCCCGTATGCTCGCACCTTCCTCTTTACCCCGTCCATAAGGTTCTGTACAACGTCAGGTTGTAGTTTTTTTGAACAGAAATCCATTTTCTCTTGAAGTCCGCCTCCGATTTGACAACTTTTGGGTTCTTCCGGAGGGCCTGCTTCATAATCGCCCAATATTTCTCTATTGGGCGAAGCTCCGGCGCGTTGGGCGGGTTCATTTCCTTTGGCACGAAGGTGACCCCGTTGGCTTCGTACCACACCAACACGTCCTTTGAATAGTGGCACGAAGCGAGATCCGGCCAGAAGATGGTCGGGCCCTCGTGCTGCTTCAATAGTGGTAGTAAGCGCTTCTGTAGGCACTCCTTAAGGTAAACCTGCCCGTTTACCGTGCCGGTCATCACGAAGGGGGCGCTTCGCTTTCCGCAAGAGCAGATCGCTTGCCACACCATGTACTTTTTGGCAAACTTGGATAGTTTCTGCTTGCGAATCTCCTCCGGAACGCTGAATTTGTCCTCTGCGGAGAAGAACAACAGGCCCGGCAGCTGACGAAAGTCCGCTTTGACGTAGGTTTCGTCATCCATTACCAGGCAATGCGGCTTCGTCAGCATTTCGGTGTACAGCTCCGGGCTCTCGTCTTCCCCACCATGTTTTGCCTTTCGTCGCGTTTAGGCGCCTTCTGAACCTTGTATGTACGCAGGCCCTCCCGCTGCTTGGTCCGCTGGACGAATGAACTTGACAAATTCAGCTTATTGGCGACATCCCGGACCGAACTTCTCGGATCACGTCTAAACTGCTTAACTACGCGCTTGTGATCTTTTTCACTGACGGAGCATCCATTTTTGCCGTTCTTCATCTTCGGTCGATGGTTAGGTTCTCGAAGTATCGTTTTAGTACTCTGCTGACCGTGGATTGGACGATTCTCAGCATCTTACCGATGTCCCGATGTGACAACTCCGGATTCTCGAAATGAGTGCACAGGATTAATTCACGACGCTCTTTTTCGTTCGACGACATTTTTCCAAATTTACGAAAAATTGACAGTGAAGCATGGCCAACGTGATCTATACACTCTTATCTGATTATAAGCGAAAGCTGAAGATATAATTCCTAAAAATTAAATTTCTACAGCGTTTTTTCCGTGATGCAATTTGATGTGACACCCTTTAGTCGAGTTGGCATGAAATTCGTCAACATCACTTCACCGTCCATTCCGGCCTTTCTTCCATCAATGCTAAGTTTAAATTTATCATTTGTTGTCAGAAGCAATCTGTATTCACCATTTAACCCGATTTTAGAAGCTCATGATATATAATACCCTCCTGGTTCCACCACACACAGAGCATCGACTTTCGGTCGACCCAAATTTGAATTTGTAGTGGATGGACTGGCTTCACCTGGTGAAAGCCATGATTTTTCTGCGCTCAGTGCTCTCGAAATGACGTTATAGCAAACAATGTTCTTTGAAACCTTTTTTTTTTACTTCAAATGTTTGATGTCAAATCGAAGGTATTCGTACAGTCCTGCCACCAGCAACATCTAAAACATTACCCGGACAATCAGTACTCGGTTAATTAGTATGAATAGGAATACATTTAATTTCCATCAATTTACGGAGTGGGAAATCGTAATATATTTTCTTCTTCTTTTTAAATGGCCCTAATGTTCCTGGAGGAACTTCACCGTCTCAACGTAATACTTGCATCATTTTTATAAGTACTTAGTTGAGATTTCTATGCCAACTGATACGCCTTGAATGCATTCTGAGTGGCAAGGTCTAGAATACGCGTGACCACAGTGCAAGTCGAAGGAAATTTCTTTGACGAAAAATTATATATTAGGTATTAGATATCGAACAAATCTTACCAGAATTTCGATTTGATCGGTATGCAAATCACAAAAATTCATTCGCACCAATAAAGGATAATAATATTAAAACTATTAAATAAAAATGAGACATGTTTTCCGATCTGGTATGCTTAACGCTAAACCTACCACGAGGGGTCAAATGACCTATTTTAAACTTTTTGCCAAAATTTTCTCGCAAATTACGTTTTCACAACATCATTCACCTACACTACTTTTCGTAAAACGTACATCGAATGTATTTTTTAGTGTTTACTCCTCTCTTGTTATTGTGTCTTGTTTTTACTGAGAAATATATGAGGGACTTTGAAAGGGGTGTAAGTGATTTGATCGATTTCTCTACATCGACTCTCTCTTTTGGTCATACCTTAAATGCAAATACATTCCCAGCTGTATTTGACAATGTGGAAGATAGGTCAGAAACCTCATCTATCGGATTCTATAGCAAACTTAAATTGGAACGTTTTTGCAGTTGAGTTATTAACTAAATAAAATATTGATGAAGAGAAATCGATCAAGTCACTTACACCCCTTGCATTCTGAGCCCCTCATATGTAATCTGCCCTAACTACCGCAACGGGTCTTTGACCTTTGCAAACATTTATATGATACTAGCTGACCCGGCAAACTTCGTCCAGCCCAAAATTTGTTTATTGTTATCAATACCTTCAAACATTCACGTTTTTTACTAAGCGCAAATTCATGGATCAAATCGCAGAACTGTTCATTGATTGATCTTCTAATCGATCCCGTTGAATTTACCTTTTACTATAAAGTTCGTAGTACTTCTACCAAAACTCATCATTATAATATCAGATTATTTTCTGTTTGTTTGATACATAAAATATGATAGAATAAAGACAGCCCTAAATGGAACAATTCCTTCCTCGAGTTTTGCTCTTATCAACATATTCGGCAATCCATTTTTATTGGTATAGATAGAAGAAGATAAAGATATTTCGTTAGCGCAAACATCAAATGAACTAACAACGCTTGTCACTATGTAATTGTAAATTTTCAATTGTCATGTTTGATTGGAATGTTTTTGGTTGAAATATGTGTAACTTTTTCATGGGACCCCCTCTCCATTCCAGAGGAGGGAGGGGTGTCATACCATCATAGAAACATTTCTTATACCAAAAAACCCTCACATCCCAAATTGTGCTTGATTAATTCTCGAGTTATGCAGAAGTTTGTATTTCCTCAGTATGGCAAAGTATATTCATCATAGAAACGTTTCGTGCCCCCTAAAACCTTCACATGCCAAATTTAGCTCCAGTTACTTGATTAATTTTCAAGTTATACAGAAATTAGTCTTTCATTTGTATGGCAGTTCCCCCTTAGAGAAGAGGGTGGAGTGTCTGACCACCGTAAAAACATTCATTGCACCCTAAAACCTCCATATGCATAATTTGGTTTCATTTGCTTGATTAATTCTCGAGTAATACAGAAATTTGTGTTTCATTTGTATGGCGGCCACCCCTTAGAAAGAGAGGAGAAGTGTCTAACCACCATAGAAATATTTATTGCACCCTGAAACCTCTACAAGCAAAATTTGGTTTCATTTGTATGGCCATTTTTCATGGACAAAAAATTGAAACCAATTTACCTAAAACGAAGATTTTTTTTAGAATATTTGAATGAACAATGGGTTTACTGTATATACGGCCATACAACCAAATGTAAAAACGGTAAACCAGAATTATTAGAGATATATTTAAAGATTTCACGATTTCTCCGGAGAATGTTATCCACTCTTCCAACAATCTCGGTGAGGTATAATTTTCTCGAAAATTCATTGCACATTTCCATCGGTGTTATGAACTGGTTTCGCCACGCCAAACACACTCGGAGCATTTCTTTTCCTACTCATTGACTGAATGAATAATGTATTAAGTAAGCTTTTAAAGACGCCAGAAACGTCTTTTCTGGGCCGTTTACCGTCGCACTCCAAGAAATGGGAATCGAGCGAAGATGTAGGTTTAGGTGGGATAGATTAAATTATGGCGAACTTGTGTGAGTTTTTCTCAGATAGCTCAAAGCGATATGAATCGTGAGCGAATTATCGCGCGCAATGTTTCGCAGCTTGTTCAACTCTTTTCAAAAAACATATCGCACAGCTGAATTGAACACGTTTCCGACATCGGGGTAATGGAATTTCGCTTCATACTTACCCTCTGTTAACCTCCTGCTTGTGAAAATGCGATAAGTGCTGTGCTGACGACTCGGCGAAACGGCTTAAAGAAAATCGTTGTTGTGTGATAAAAATAGCGTCCTTTTCAAGCGAAAATTATTGCGAAATAAAATCGGCAAAATGTAACGTTCACTGAGTACATACCTCGGTTGGCCTCGCAGCTATCGCACAACATACTTCCTTAATTCGAAAACTTTAGCACGCTTCCTCGTTGGCGGAAGATTTGAGAAGATTACCCCTGATTTCTTTTCGTTTTTCTTTTCCTCTTCCGGCGCATTTTCCGGGAACAGCACCAGAGAAGTTTATCCGGATAACTTAATTATTCGCTTGTACTTATTTATTCACTTTTAATTAAACAGTCAATGAATGCTCGAGTTTGAGTGCGATTCGTGATGTGAGTCTAGGCTACCTCCATTTGTTATTCCTGTGATTCGATTCATATATAATCGATACCAATTGAATCGAGTCTCGTGTAAGTTAGGCATGCGTAACTTGCTGGTTGAAAACCTCTGTTGTTAGGCATACAAAGTTGTTATGTGATTGATATAATGAACCTTTGTGATTACGTGACTCGAGCGAGCTTCATAATGCCCAAAGGGTGCTAGCAAAATTCAAAGATTAAATCATTTTGTTTGCTGTAAAATGTAGATTGCAAATACATTGTGTCAAATATGTGCTGGATATTTATGATTTTAAATCATTCCCCTAAAAATTTTCTATTGTTTTTAAGTTGATACTACTGGCAGTGGTTTTAATGTCAACTCTGAGTGCCATCGGTCATTTAGTTTGTTTACAGCATCATTGAGAACAAGATAACTTTTCTTTGCACGGCGATTTTTGATATGGATTATCCTTTTGGCCAAAAAGATTGGGTGAAACGTTGTGTTGCAAACCAAATTTATTGAACCAAAAGTTGCTGCAGAATACATTTGGTAACTCAACTATATCGAAAACACGGGTGTATGAATGGTATAAAACGGCTGAAAAGAGATGAACGATTTACCACGTCAAGGACGACCGTCCAACCCTTCAACTGATGAAAACATCGTCAAATTAAAAATAATGGTGCTCGGATATCATGAGAGAGCTAGACCGTGAATTAAATATTTCTCACGAACCCGTTTCTCATATTTTGGTTGATGTTATGGGCATGAGAAAAGTCGCGACATGACTAGTGCCAAAAGAACTCAATTTTCTTCACAAATTTCGTCGCAATCAGGACATACTGAAGGCATGCTTGAACGATCCAATTCTGATCCGTCGTTCATCCAACGCATAAATTCTGACGAAGAGACATGGGTGTGAATTTTTCCTATTTCCGAAACTCAAATTACCGCTTCGTGGAACCCGTTTTGACAGAATTGAAGACATAAAAAGTGTTTCGATGATTAGATTGTTCACTGGAAAAAGTATATTGCTTCAAAAGGGGCCTATTTCGAAGGCGATCTTATTTTATTTTATTTTACAAACATCAACAGGCTTAACATGTTTGCCCTAATGGCCGAGAAATAATTATTATTATTATTTATTATAAAACTATAAAACTATATTAAACCTATAACAATTATAACTTCTTAAGAACAGCAGAATAGAGCGCTTTGAGGGACGAACGGGGAAGGTGATAATCAAAACACGAACTACAAAGATTGAACACACGACACATACTGGTTACGGGTTCATTGTACCCGTAATTTGTTCGAGATGGTGGAAGGTACAAGTAGTTACGGGTACGCAAATTGCGACGACTAATGTTAAAATTAATTAAGTATAGCAATTCGGGGCAATCGATATTTGATAAAATAATATCAGATACAAAAAGCGCTTTGGTAACATTCCTTCGAGAGCCCAATGAATCCAATCCTATGAGACTACAGCGATCCTCGTAGCTGGGCAGATTACGCAAGGAAAATCGAACAAATTTTCGCTGAATCGACGCAATACGCACTTATACATTTAGATGGTAAATAAATCATTGTCTTTGACAACACAAATTCCCGGTATATATTCGACAGAATGTAGTCATGCCAGGCTAGATGCGTGTTAGTTTGGATGGAAAGTCATTGAATATATTGAATTATGATACCTATGGAAGCTATTTTTTCTAATTTCAATTACTTCATTTATATGCTACGGATATCACCATAACCATTGATGTATAAACCATTTTCTGTTCTTCAAGGATTTTATATCACCTTGAACGTGCAATTTATTTAAATTTTGACTTTTATTTCACAAACATGGTTGTTCTTCTACAGTTGACATGTTCGTTTCTATCGACTCTATTCTATGCCTTTAATTCCTTGCCACTAATATGTCTCTAAAAACACTCTGACCTGATTTATTTGTACTCATAAAAAATCATCAAACATACAAACCAGTTCAAACTGAATGATGGTTGAAAAATAAAGCCCACGTGTTAGGAGAGAGGGTAAAGAAAAGAGTTATTTAATTCGTACTGAATTCGTCAGCTTCATGGTTTCCTTAACGGATCTTGTTCCCTGCCATTTTTACAAGATCTCTCTACCAAGAAAGAGACCTAAGGGTTAATCACTAAACCTAAACCAAAGACAAATTTTCGTCTGTTTTTATCATGATTATGGCTTAAAACTGATAATTACAGTTGCGTCAGGAGAATTCAAGTAACATTTACGAACCTTCACTGTGTTATCGGGTATTCCCCTGTGATCAGAATTTACCTTTTTAACGTTTTGGTGTTACATCGGCGTTGAATATAAATTAGTTTTTAAACAAATTCGAAGCGGAGAAAAATGTTCAGCGATGATGTACCAGGGCGGTGCGATACAAGTGGACTTTCACCAGGCTTTCGACTTTCTCAATCCCTATATACGAACGGACTTGCGAAATGTACGGGGCATTCCTATTTAATTATTCACTTAACACATTCCTGTGTAAGCAAACTCCATTTTCGAACGAAGCCTTAAATTAATATCGAATCTATTTAGGCAGGGATTACTGTTACTGCTATGCGGAGATCTCCGCCCCTTTCCAGAAGGATTTCCCTAGTGATGGCGACACGTTGAAACTCCACGCGAACAATCAGCAGAGACTGAAAAGTAAGAGGCGTTAATCAAATGGATTGTGTTGAAAATGGTTTGCTAACTTCACCTCTGTTTGAAAACTTCGTCATGCTCTTCGGTAGCTATTGCTGATGTCAAACCGTAGAGTGACAGCAATTACGTATGAAATGGTTGGTTTATTCTATTGAGGATGGCCATAGTTCGGAACAGCTTATGTTATGAGTCGTTCTGTAGGATTCACAGATGGTTATAGAGTGATTTTAGCCTTATATTCCATGCAGATTTTATTGATATTTAGGGTTTTGGTTGATCATATTCTGATGCAATGAAATGCAATAGCTTTATGAAGCTCGCTGAGTGTCTACACAACATAATTGAGTATAACCGAGAATCAAAAACTAAAGTTTGACGTCGTCTGAACCTTAAGTCATTTAACACGTTTAGCACCGAACATTCAGTCCGCATCAAGAACAACTGCACAATATCGGTGTCGTTCCCCGCTCCCAAAGATATTTATCGTATAAAAATAAAATAGTCAGAAATACGACTAGATTTTTTTATATATTTCCTTATTTTATAAATGTCCAACCTAGTATCATATCTTCGAAAAATTCATGAACAATCGCTTCGTGAATTGTACAACTCAATAGATCTATAGAATGCATCTTTCATCTAAAACGCTTTTTTCCTAACATGGACTAGGCCGATTTTCTTATCCGTGTTATATAAACTCCTTCCGATCTATACAAATGTATGGGTAATTAGAAACTTCATCCCAACGCTACTAACTATTGAAAAGTCTCTATAACGGGTGTTCAATAAAAAATGAGAATGATTTCAACACTTTTCTATAAAAAAAAAGTAAAAAGCGTAATTTTTTTCTCACCAAGACAATTTCTCTCTGGGTTCCCGTTTCTAGGGAGGTTGCTCGTATCTTTTCGCTCGAGTGCTGTCAGTTCGATCAAAGATGACGTCGAAACAACAAGCACTCTGCGAGTGCGTTGTACGGTACGAAATGCGTGAAAATCAAGGAAATAACTAGAAGTGGTTTATATCAGTGCACAATGGTCCAGGATATGCATTTAAGTGGAAATTAGCATTTAGAGCTTGACAGTTATTCTCTAGGCAAAAACTGTCTTCGACAAAGTTGTTACTCATGATAGAGCGCTCGTTTTTATGTTGTCAAAAATAGGGTGATCAAAATTGTCGATGGTATAAAAAATCTAACTTTCTTATCTTACCTCTATCTAGTAAATATAGTTCGACAATGTTGTAGCTCCAATTATATGAGACATCTTTGTAGAACAAAGTTTATCTCTATCTCTTGAAATAACCGATATTGCGCCTTTTTTCTAAGTTATGTTAGGATCACCATGAAAAAAATTGTTTTCTTGCTTTAACTTTTATATTTCAAATTTTACATGAAAACTGTCTTCGAAAGACTTTTAGAGCTTACTAATACAAACATTTTGCGATGCAGAACTTGTCAATATCTCAACTTTACTCAAAGTTATTTATTGATATTTCTTCCCAAACAACACGCTATTTCATTTGTTTGTCATTTTTTCTGGGGCAAACATAAAAACTGTTTGTTAACGGAATTTGACAGAACAGATTTCACTCTATATAATATGTGATTTTCAAAACTATGTTATTTTTTGTGTTTGAGTAAATTAAAATTGAAATCATGAGTTTTTGGATGAAAACCCAGCAATAACTTTGAGCAGGATTAAAATATTGACATGTTCTGCATCGCAAAATGTTGGTATGGATAAGCTCTAAAAGTCGCACGAAGACAATTTTGATGTAGAATTCTAAATATAAATGTTAGAGTAAAAAACCGTTTTTTTTTCATAGTTACCCTAATGCAATTCAGATAGGAGGCGTTAAAAATAACTTTGTGGGAGATATTTTTTTTTTTAGACAAAAACTGTCTTAGACAAAGTTGTTACATATGATAAGGCGCTCATTTTTATGTTATCAAAAATAGGATGATCAAAATTATCGATGAAATGAAAAATCTAACTTTCTTATTTTTATAGATAGAGATAAACATAGCTCAACAATGTTGTAGCCCCAGGTATTTTAAATAACTTTGTAGAACAAAGCTTTTTCCTATCTTTTAAAATAATCGATTTAACGCTTTTTTTAAGTTGCACCCTTACCATGAAAAAACAAGTTTTTTCTACTTTAACTTTTATATTTCAAATTCTACATCAAAACTGTCTTCGTACGACTTTTAGAGCTTATCGATACCAACATTTTGCAATGCAGAACTTGTGTATATATTAATCCTACTAAAAGTTATTGATGGTTCTTTACCCAAAAGCTCATTATTTAAATTTTAATTTACTCAAACACAAAAAATAGCATATTTTTGATAATCACACATCATGTAGAGTGAAATATGCTCTTTCAAATGTCGCCAATAAACTTTGTTTACGTTTGCCTCAGAAAGAATGACAAACAAATGAAAAGAGCATATTTTTTGGGAAGAAATGTCAATAACTTTGAGTAAAGTTGAGATATTGACAAGTTCTGCGTCGAAAAATGTTTGTATTAGTAAGCTCTAAAAGTCTTTCGAAGACAGTTTGCATGTAAAATTTGAAATATAAAAGTTAGAGCAAAAAACAGTTTTTTTTCATGGTGACCCTAACGTAACATAGAAAAAAGGCGCTATATCGGTAATTTCAAGAGATAGAGAAAAACTTTGTTCTACAAAGATATTTCAAATAATTGGATCTACAGTATTGTCGAACTATGTTTACCTCTATATATAAAGATAAGAAAGTTAGATTTTTTATTTGATCGACAATTTTGGTCACCCTATTTTTGACAACATAAAAACGAGCGCTCTATCATATGTAACAACTTTTTCTAAGACAGGTTTTGTCTAGAGAATAACTATCAAGCTCTAAATGCTAATTTCCACTTAAATGCATCTCCTGGACCATTGAGCAGCGATATAACTGCAAGATAGACGTAGGACCACCGCTGGCTCCATAATCATTTGTTTGAAATTGCATCTGAATCAGTTCTCAATAAATGAATGATTAATTATTTCTAAAGATTGCTGAATGTTTTCATTGTAAATGTGTGAGTGGAAGAGTGGATGAGTATGAGAAATTGTTATTAACATGAAATTCAACTATTTCGAACTTACTGGTGGTCCAGAAAAGAACCGTTGGGTTTCCGTGGTTTTGCAAAAGTAACTGATGAAGTTTGATACATAATTCTCTTTCGTTCTCGTGAGAATAATACACGAGAGTTTTCATCACCACTTCACGCGAAAGCAAAAAAGAACCGGCTGCTCTTGGATACGATTGCATCACGTGAACTGAATGCGCAAATCACGCTTAACTTTTTAATAGGACCTATCTGTTTAGATCGATTCTCTTTATTGACTTTTTCTTTCGAATACCACAGCCTTGCAGACAGATTTTGCGCAGGTTAGTTTGATTAACGAGGTCATTAACGTCAGTAACGGTTGAGAATATCGATGAAGAGAATCGGTTAAACACAGGTCCTATTGAAAAAATAAGCGTGAAATCTTCCTTTGCTCGAGCGCATCTACAAGCGAACATTTCCTCATGACCATTCCATGCGAAAGCAATACAGAAACTGATGTTCTTGGATTAGAGGTGGGCGAGCGCTCACGAGCCGCTCATTTGAGCCAGTACGTCAGAAAGAGCGTACGATCCACGGTTCTTTAAAAATGAGCCGCGGCTCTCAAATGAACGGCTCTTATTTGTACGGCTCTTGAATTAACCACGGTTCAAAAAAGACCCACGGTTCTTTTATGTGCCGTGGCTCGTTTTGAAACGCGGTTCATTTAAGAGCCCTTCATTTGAGAACCGCGGTTCATAAAAGAACCGTGTTTCTTTCAAGAGCCGGCTTATTGATAAAGAATCGTGAATCGTACGCTCGTTCTGTCGAACCGTGGCTTGCGGCAGTGCGGAAGAAATATATGTTTCCCATGCTGCTTTTAAGCGGTTTCATTTAACTGTTTGTATGTTTGTAAATTTTGGCGGATTACATATTTTCTCGAAACCCCATAAATATGGGTATCTAATGAAAGGACTTGACTAGTAGAACATAGTTATTTATGAAAAATGTAAATCCAAAATGGCCGCCACTCCAAAATGGCGAAATATGTATTTTTTTTTTCAAAACAATATGGGTTCTAATGAAAGTACTTGACTAGTAGGACACAGTTATTTATGTAAAATGGAAATCCAAGATGGCGGCCGTTATAAAATGACAGACTACATATTTTGCCAAAACCTCATAATATGGGTATCAAATGAAAGGATTTGACTAGTAGAACACAGTTATTCATGAACAATGTAAATCCAAAATGGTGACCGTTACGAAATGGCAGACTACATTTCTTCTGAAAACCCCATCATATGGGTATCAGATGAACGGGCTTGACTAGTAATTCACAGTTATTTATGACAATTCCAACCCACATATGGGTATCGAATGAAATGATTTGACTAATATAATACAGTTAATCATGTAAACATTCCATTCGAAATATTTTAAAAACGTTAGGGATATAAAACGGGGAGAAAACTGTGTCGTTATCGAAAAATGCTATATTCTCCCGACTGATAATTCGACATGATCAATATACAGGGTGGGCCATTTAAAGTGGAAGCATCTGGCAACCCCATAACTTTTGACAGAGATGTCAGATTAACAAATGTCATACCGCGTTGGAAGCGTCATTTCAGTACAATTTTAACCATGGAACAATACCCACCTAAACAACGCGCTGAAATTGTTCAGCTGTACATTCAAAATAACTTCTTAATTGTGGCTTTTGGCAAAAAATCATAATGTCTGATGAGGCGCATTTCAACTTGAATGGAGGAGTGAATAAACAAAATTGTCGGTTTTATGCTACTGAAAACCCTCAATTCATCGAAACGCAACCTCTTTACGACCAAAAAGTTACTGTGTGGTGTGGCATTTATGCCGATAAAGTCATCGGCCCGTACTTCTTTGAAAACGAAAATGGAGCAACGGTAACCGTGAATGGGGAGCGTTAACGGACAATGATAACCGATTTTTTATTGCCATTTGTTCGTAGAAATGAATTGGACAATTACTGGTTCCAACAGGACGGCGCTACATGCCATACAGCGGCTGCCACGACCAAATTATTGCACGAAATGTTCCCCGGAAGATTAATATCGAAAAACGGCGATTATGACTGGCCACCGAGATCACCTGATTTGACGCCTCCTGACTTTTTTTTATGGGGATATTTAAAATCCAAGGTATACACTGGTAAACCAAGGACCCTGGCTGCGCTGAAAGACAATATCCGACAAGAAATTGCTGCCATATCGGCCGAAACATTGGGCAAAGTGATGGAAAATGCCGAAAAAGGGCACATTTTGCGGTCAAGGCCAGAGGCGGTCATTTACGAGATATCATAATCAAAAAGTAGTTAGAACAAATCTCCTTGGACCAAAATAAATGAATTTAATTTTTTTTTTTAGATTCCACTTCTTTACTTTGCTATTGCAAAAACAAATCCTTCCACTTTAAATGGCCCACCCTGTATATGAATCAAGTGAAATCAGTTCTAGTGATCATAAAAAAAACTCTGTATGAGTTGATTTCGGAGCTGGTAAAGCGATATACAAATCTTGAGTCAGACGAATTAGTAGCCTAAAAAATACTGCTAGATCCTCGCTTCCAGCTGCAAGGTTTTGGGGATAACAAAAAGTACAACTATGCACACCAGTCGGTGATAAGAATGCTAAAAATGACATTCATAGAATACACACCTATGAAACTACCACAAATCGTTGGTGATGAAGCGCTGTCATCTGTATGGGAGAAATTTGATGCATTGGTTGGTAATCTTCGATCCTCACATGATCCAAAAGCTGCTGCAACATCTATTGTAGATAAACATTTAGCGGAACCAAATTTGCTGAGACTAAGCGATTCTTCGTTTTGGTGGAATGAAAGGAAATCTATCGCTCCGCGGCTCTATCTTTTTTTTTTTTTAAATATTATGTATTCCGGCGACTTCAGTAATATGTACCATGAGCAAGTTTTTCCGAAAACAGGACAAGTTTGCTGTGAAAGATGTAGTAGACTTTCATCAGATAACATTGAAAAGATAATGTTTATAAATAAAAAAAATAGTAAAGTAATATTTTTAGTAAAGTAATATTTTTACTTTTCTCTGCATTGATTATTGTTTTGAACCTTATTTTTTACGTCTTCCATTCTTCACATTCTTCACTTTCCTGCATACACTTCTTCAACTATTCCTCTGGTCCAATGCTTCCAATTTTTTCCCATTCGTGATGAACACCAGGTCCCCAGATTGAAGGGGCTTTGGATCGTCGAACCACTTCGTACGTTTGTTGATGCTGGTCAGGTACTCTTTAGACCACCGCTCCCACATGCGATCTGCCAAATATTGAGACCTTTTATATACATTTCGTAAAGATTCAGCAAATTCCACTGGCCTATCGAGTTGCACATCGTTTGTCGGCCTTTTAGGTATTCCTGAATATGTTCGCGATACTCTGTACAAAACGAGAATGTGTCTTGATCTGGACTCCATATGATACCTAACACCCTTTCGATTCCGGTCGACTTGATACGCCCGAAATGAATGTCTGGAGCCGCATCTTTCTCTTCCAAACTTCGACGAAACTCAGGTGAGTTCGACACCCAAGTGCGGATCTCGACCCCCCCACGTGATTGGATGAAAGCCACTTCTTTGGCTCGACGGATCGCTTCTTCCACAGTGTCTACGAAATCAAAATAGTCATCAACATAATGACGTTTGATAATTGCACCCGGAGCGTCCGGATATTCGGTTGCAAATTCCATCGCATTCTTATTTTTCACGAATTGGGCCGAGCATGGAGAACACTTCGAACCAAATGTTGCTACGTCCATTACGTAGATGCTTGGAGGATCTGATTTGTTCATCGTTGTTGTGCTTACTTATCAGCTGCGATGATATTTATTTGGTGGTACATTTCGCGTGTATCACCACCAAACGCGACTCTGTGCTCCCGAAATCCCGTGAGAACATATACCAAGGGAACCAACAGATCCGGCCCGGACAATGATTTTGCGATTAATTTACACTGTTCAGTGCTGCTTCCAGCCTTATTTTGCAATATAATTTTTCAATTGGATTTATTCAGAGAACGCGCACCCAAATTAAACCAGCCAACGTGGCCAAAACGGTGATTACACCAACCCTCTACAATACATCAAGTACATTTTTCATTACGGAAGAGACGCAACAACAAAAACGTCATGACAGGCGAAATACAAACTATTGTAGCAAGACCATGCCGCAGGAAATATTCTTTCTCTTATCTCAAGTGTCATCATCGTATTGTGTACATTCAGGGACCATTATATTTAGCTTCCGTCCAGGGTTCACGGTAAACATCCAACCCAAATACATGCTGACCCACATTCCAACTGTTTTTACTGTCAGGGTACGGAAAACATGATATAGCGGTTAGTCCTTCCGAAGTGGAGAATAAATGTGAACCATTGTGGGTCCTGCTTGAAAGATGAATTATGACCACCTCTTTTAGAGTTACTTATTATTCTTAGTGGCACCTTTTCAAAGAGAGATTGCGGTTAGCGGTTTATGTCGCCCAAATCATAAACGAGATTAAATTAAAAACTAACCATTGTGCGCCAGAAAACTGAATTTGGTTTAGGTTCAAAAATTTTCAACAGTTTAAGGTTTCAGTTAAGGTTACTGATAATCGCATCGCGTTTGGATTGAAACACCACTTGTTCTATGCCGATTGGACATCTTTGCATAACACTGAGCTGCATGCCACAAACTGAAATCCACTGCGAGTCGCATTTTATGCATGTATCAGAGAACGTTGATTCATCGATACCTTTTCATTATTCATTACGATGTTATCTAACTTCAACTAAATTGGTTCAATTAATGCCGTAGGTTATGAAACTGTTCCGCCCAGCTGCTACCTCCCGCAATCGGTCGAATCCCTCCCACAAAAGCCATTATAATGTTCTTGGAGTAAAAAGTTCGCAACACGCACGAAAAATCATAAATTTAGAGCTCGTTTCTGCTTCCACATTGACACATAACTCAGTCAACACATGCGTTGGCCGATTTAATTTATATCAAACCATTAGAGAAACTTCATGCGTGGGGTCGTAAAAGGTGGCCATTAAAATGAAAATCGAAACTCGGGATTCCCGATGGGTCCAGGGAACAATTTTAAACACCCAAAGTGTAACTTTGCGTTGTAACGCGTTGATTCACACGATCAATTCAGTAGGAATCAACAAAATTGCCATGTGTTCGAACTATTTTATATTTATGTTTATGATGAATTTATAAAGTGTTTCGATCTGGAATCTATTTTCTGTTCTATTTATTCATATTCTATTACTTATATGCATTCATTTCAAAAATTTTAATATCTTCTCACTCTCATTCACAATGTGTTGATACATCGTTTTAAATGACAAGTGCACTTTTATTCATCTACCCCACTGTATAAATATAAATTTGAGATTTTCTAGAAGAATGCTGTAAGTATTGAACTGTACGCCAGATTACGTAATTAATGCCATTTTCTTGTGTTTGACATCTGTTAGTGGTTTTGAATTCAATATAAAGAGTTCCACATATCAACATAGTTTCGAAAAGCAATGACCTTGTAGATATCTGCATAAAAGTATTATTTTCTGTTATATTTGGAATAAAACTGCTCTACAGTTACATCTAATGTTCGTCGATGTTTATCTTGGTAAATCGCTGGTAATTCCTGTGTAAATCGCGTAATCATATGGTATTTAAAATTCCATGAGAACACCAACTTACATGCCAACGAAAACCACTTATTGTATCTAAATTGATATAACACTTGAAAATTTGAGTCTTCGCATGGAAAAACAGAAAAAGATTATACTCAGTGGTCTGTTAAATACACGCTCCCGCCGCGAATGATATTCTTCCTGGAGTGATTCCCGTTTTCGGGTTGGTGGTTGAACGCAAGCTATGCTTAACATCAAATGCGGCGTTGAAAAGCACTACACATCAGCGATCCGCGCCTGGTTCGAATACATCACATTAAAAATGGTGTTCTATTGGAGCGTTGTGAGTTGTGGATTTTTGGAGTATCAAATGAACTCGCACCCTAACGGATGGAAATATCCCATAATCCCATCATACACACGGCACACACGTCCCACACTGCGCAGCGGTTTCGACGGCTTTTCGTCGTGAACCGATTCCATCCCAAATAGAAATCCTTTTCTGTGGGCTGGTTAATTGTAATTATCTATTTGAGGTTTGGAATTGATTATAATGAAAGTAAATTAACACAGTTAACGGTGGGGTTTTTTGGGTTATAACAGAACGGAATCTCTTCTAGGCACGTAATGTGTTGAGTGAAAATATGAGGCTTGTTCAATAAGTTGTTTAACCCTCTACAACCCAGCCCCGCTTTTAGACGGGCTTCACGTATTTTTTTTAATTATTCAGACATTATTTTCAATGTTCACCCAATGCGCACTCGAAACGAGAAACGAACACACTTTTTGAACAATTGATTGGTGGATAAATTGGTCCGTAAGTATATTTTCATTAGTATTTTACGTTCGATATCAACTTTTGTTATTATGGTAACAAAAAATTACAGTTTTTCGGTAAAAACCATAACCCACATTGAGGCGGTGTTGGGCATTTGAGCGGGAAAAAAATCAGCTGAAGTGAAATCTACTAAAAATTAACATCATATACAGCTGTTTTGCAGAAATTGAGTATATTATTGTGCTTTTATAGGTTTGTTTTTCAGCACGATATGGGGACATGACCAAGTAGATCCTGAAGACGACTTCGGGAGCGATGGTGATTACTACAATGATCAGGAGAAAAAACAGAGAGATAAAAAGCAGTCAAATGTGTCAGGCCTACTTGTAGGACCCGGAAAGTTAACTGAATCCGTAGACAAAACTGATCCGAAGTCTACTAAAACGTAAAAAATCAGATTTTTTTTTAAGAATCCTCATTTAAATATTCATTTACTGAACTTTCGGATTGAGGTTACGAAGTCCTATCAAGCCAAGATGTTTTGAAAAACTCCCGGTCTCCAACTTATGATCACCACAAAGAAACCATCCACTTCGGAGCGAGCGTATGTTCCACCCTCTGATGTCAGGCTTATAGAATGGATCATTTTCCAGATACTCCGGAAAGAGGACTTGCAAAAACTCGAGATGCACATCGGAAACGCAAGTCATATTCCATAAATCAGCAATTCCAAATGAAATCGTCCTAAAAATGCAGATTTAAAAAACTTGAATTTTTGATTCCAATGAAAGTGTGTATTCCGTTTGGGTTAGAGGAAATATGAGTTTTCCACAGCAATTGAGAATTTTTCAACTCAAGCGTAACTTTTGATAACGGCGTATCGATTTGAGTAAGAGAAATCTTTGATAATTTATATCTCAAAAACTATGAGTCGTACCGAAATAGTGTCTTAGAAAAGTTATAGAGTATTGATGGTTGAATATGAAAAAAATGTACACTGAGAAAAAATTTGTTTCTCTTTTTTTTTATTTACAAAATAAGAATGGCTACATTTAGAAGGGGATTGATAATAACCTTTTTTGTTTTAAGTCACATCAGCATTCATAATTTGTGGCTAAAAATGATTGCTAACATACAAAAATTCGATGTTTCAAAAATTCCTGAAAATTCGATGTTCCACAAATTTTGTCAAAAATAGTTTTACCATCTTGGGCCCATTTTTTAAAATTACCAACATGACTTTTATTTTATATGAAAAAATTGAAAAAACTATGATAAAATACATATTTTTTGGTATCGCAAATTAAAATTTTATTTTGTAAATAAAAAAAAGAGTACTAATTTTTCTTCTCAGCGTATATTTTTTTCAAATTATGCCAACAGTACTCTATAACTCTTTCTAAGACACTATTTCGGTACGACTAATATTTTTTGAGATATAAATTATCAAAGATATCTCTTACTCAAATCGATACGCTCTTTTCAAAAATTACGCTTGAGTCAAAAAATGAACCATGATGATGTATTTGGAAAAGTTGTTGGAAATTATAAGCAAATTCATAAAATTTCATGAACATGACGGTATAACACGTCAAACATATTAAAAGGGATTATTTACTATAAAAAAATACAATAAATTAGAAATATTTTTTTAAATATTTCGAGAATATCTACATTTAGAAGGAGATTGATGGTAACCTTTTTTATTTTAAATCACATCAGGATTCATAATTTGTGGCTAAAAATTATTGTTAACATACAAAAATTCGAAGTTTCGAAAATTCCTAAAAAATCGATGTTCCACAAATTTCGTCAAAAATAGTTTTACCATCTTGGGCTCATTTTTTAAATTTTCTACATGACTTCTATTTTGTATGAAAAAATTAAAAAAAAGATTAAAAAATATGTATTTTGGATATTGCAAATTGAATTTTTATTTTGTAAATAAAAAAAAGAGTACTAATTTTTTTTCTCAGTGTACATTTTTTTCATATTCAACCAACAATACTCTATAACTCTTTCTAAGACACTATTTCGGTACGACTCATAGTTTTTGAGATATAAATTATCAAAGATTTCTCTTACTCAAATCGATACGCCCTTTTCAAAAGTTACGCTTGAGTCAAAAAATTCCCAATAGCTGTGGAAAACTCATATTTCCTCTAACCCAAACGGAAGACACACTTTCATTCGAATCAAAAATACTCATGTTTTGTCATTTGTCGGTTTCATTTGGAATTGCTGAAATGCGACATCAATTTACACCTGCAGCCAAACAGGCTGCAGGTTTTGTGGTATAAATAAAAGATCCGTGACTTTAAAAAATTACATCAAAAATACGATCTTCTATAGTTTTGTCACGCGAATAAAAAAAGGTGGGTATTAGAAGGTTAATTCAAGAGGAAATTAGTGGAAGGAATGCATGTACCAAACATCATCTCTGTAGAAAATATGATTATATTTTTTACGTGATTTATTTTTTACTTCGATTGAAACGTATTCTGATCATAATAGCTTCGTTCAAAGATTGAACATTTATATTCCAAAAAAAAAAGTCAAGTAGAATGAGTCATTGTACAAAACTGGGTTAATTATGATTCAGAGTAACTGTAACCGATTTTCAAAGCTGGGTAAATGCAAGGAAACTTATTCTAAAAATGTTTTTTTAATCGATTTTATTTCATTGAAAGAGTGACTTGTGAATGGCTGATTTGAATCCCCTTGTTTTTTTGCATGAATGTATATGTTATCTAAGCTAGGAAGTATCAATGAACTTTCTACGGATGGTCATAACGTAATCATATCATATGCTACAATTGTGTATGCAATGTTTAATGATGGACTTTTAACCCTATGAGAATGTAAAATTTACCTCGAACCAGCCGCGAATAGTCGATCGTTCCGTACCGTTGTGTACAATAACTTCCATAGTTGATATGTTTGAAATTTAAAACCATGGAAGCCTGCTTCAACTCTTCCCGTACCAGTGATGTTCTAAATACCAAATTGGTCGGATACAAGTACGAACGCTCGTATATCGGCCTGATCTCGCTATCTTATACTTTTTATTTTTTGAAGGCCTTCCGAAGAATCGATCCAGTTTATTTCATGGTTTTTGGCAACCAGGTTCTGTTTCAACGTCCCGCTGGGATGAATGCTGGCATTGTACGATCCAAATTCTTCTCTTATACAGTTTCAACTAACTGTGCGTCGCAGTGTACCTTTTCACCAAATTACGTCCGAAGATCCCAGAATGATTTCGGACTGTCCTGATGATCTTCGTTCGTAGTTTCCGGTCATATGTTACACTTCTTTGTTTTGTTTGCTTAGCGCGAGCCGATTTTGGAAATTTGATATCTTTGGCGACAATTCCTACTATTGCAAATATTTTTTACTAAGTAAACAATCCTTCCAAATAATAACACTGCCATTTGTTTATTGGCACGACAACCTAAGTTACTGCAGTAACTAGAAAGAATTCTCTGCGGCGAATGACGAGAGATGGCTCAAGTAACAGTGATCCCGAACGCGAATGGCGTGATTATAGTTTGTCACTAGATGAGATTTGAAGTCTTGTCCTCATATGTTATCGACTGGGGTATCAAAAAGGAGCTAGGAAGTATGGTAGCTTTCAGAATTAAGGGGGGGCCCTGTCTGGAAAGTCGAAAAAATCTTTTTCTTTTTTGCATTTTTGGGAAGCTTATGCCCTCAGAAATGTTTTCCTAAAAGGATTGTTCGATATTTGATTTCGTTGGAAAGATACCGTCAATAGTAGAAGATCACATCATGGGATATTTTTTTCTCCTGTTGAGTGTGAACCACTACGTCCATTATTTTGAACTATTGTGGTATACCCCTTTTTTGACGTGGGACTACGTCTGACAGGAGTATATGGGGGGTAAAATGAAAACCTAAACACAGAACATGCAGGAAAAAATGAAAGATTCCGAATGCTCATAATTCGAACATTTCTTACTGGATCGGAAAGATGTTTGCAGAAATTTATAGAGAATATTTCTACGCTCCTATCGCAATTAGTAAAATGTTATTTTTCATTAGATAAACAATTGAATAACTGTAAAATGTTAAGCGTTATCGGAACGCCCTAACTACCTCGTTTTGATTAGCCCGATTTACGGTTTTCCAACACAGTCATCATACCCAAGCTTCCTTAAAAAAATCGGCATCGCAAATACATCAAAGTATGGGGATTTTTGATCTCACCGAAATGTGTTTCCCTAACACCGACTTCAAATCCATGGAGTGTGGAGAAATCGGCATTGCAAATACATGCAAGTCGGAAGCATTTTTGTTCCGACTGACATGTGTTTACATAATACAGACTTCTAAACCAAGGTGTCATCATACCAAACGTAAAAGGACTGTCATTAAATTTACTTGTATCGAAGAACATAATCTATCACAAATCATGAATTGACCTTACATGGCATTATACAATCTTTTTGCTCATAAAGCGAATATATTGAATTCAATTGAATTAGGAAATTATTTCATTCAATCAAAAATTTAATCAATACAAGCAAATGATTGCTAGGCCATGGTGGTCCCACGTCAACCTTGCGGTTATATCATAGATATGACCCACCCATTTTTTTTATACTACACTTCAAGCTTATCTACTACAAATTGATGAAGGAGTAGACTGAAAGCCATAGCGTGATAGGTGCCAATCAGGAATAATATGTTTGATAAAATTCATAATCCTGATCGGCGACGCAGACCAAATTTCCTTGGACTCCAGAATAGCTTTAACAAGGTGTTGAAGTCTGTTAGAGCTTTTAGAGCTAGTTAGAGCTCCGCATTTACAGAGCAAATGTTTCGAGGTTTCGCTTTCGGCATTACAAAAGCGACAAATATCATCTTGTGCTAAACCTATGTTCTTAAGATGGTATTTACTCGGGCAGTGTCCTGTTACAAGACCAGTAAATGTGCTTAAGTCTTTCTTGTTAAGGCTTAGCAGCTGTTGAGTAATTTTAATACTCGGCGTAATAAAATTTTTCGCCTGTTTAAGTTTTGCAGCCATCCAATTGGCTGTCACTTCCCGGTCTTCCCATTTTTTCAGCTTGCTTTTCAACACACAATCGGAGAGTCCACAGAATGGTTCTGGACCAGTGAATTTGAGCCGTTCCTGGCAGGTTCATCTGCTCGCTCGTTGCCCTCTATACCGCAATGGCCAGGAATCCAGTACAATTGTACCGAACTTATCTGACTTAATTGCCGTAAAAGGGAAATGCATTCCCAGACAATTTTTGAAGAGCACTTGAACGCATTTAGAGCTTTAAGTGCCGCTTGACTGTCAGAGAATATGCAGATGTAAGCATGTCTATACTTTCTTTTGAGGCAGACATTTAGATCATGGGATATGTGATTGCTGTACGAATTTTTAAACACGTTTTTCTCGGAATCATGTTTTCCAGCAGGTGGTATCGATATCTCAGGATCTACTCGACCGATTTGGCTGATATTTTTTGTATCAGCATATAAAAATAAATTCTCTAAAGCGTTACATAGCGATTTTTTGATATCTCATTTTTTCGATTTCTTCTAAACATCGATTTTTCATGAAAAATAACATATTTTTAACACCTGAAAAAAAATCAAATGGATCGCCGAATGTGTTGATGAGAGCAAAATTCGGGGAAAGAATTGTCCGATTTAGGGCTGTCTTAATTCTATCATATTTTCTGTATCAATGAACAGTTCTGCGATTGGACCCATGAACGTGCGCTAAGTAAGAAAACGTGAAAGTGATAACGAAAATAAATTTTGAGCGGGGTTTTCCGGGTCAGCTAGTATTCAATAAATGATTACGGGTCACTCCCATCTTCTCCATAGCGCTTATTGTACATCGTTGTACTTGAGCAGATTGGCGCCAATAGGTCTAATTGGATTGTACTCTTTACAAGCTTTACAAGCAAGCACTTTTACAAGCTCGAAGAGAAAATTTTCAGGTCGAACGAACAGGTAATGAAGCACCTAATGAATAAGTCGTCTTAATTGTCCATGTGAAATCAGAAAAACCAGAAAAGCGTGCGGTCATCATATACAATTGAAGAAGAATAACGCTATCGTAAAATCAGGAAAAACTGAACACCACACCAAAAGATTTCTTCCCATCATAATGAGTGGTTGAACGGTTAGTTTGTGAAAGCAAGAAAAATCGTACAAGCACTTCTGATGATCTTCATTCAATAATATAAAATAACTAAAATAGCTGAGACTACAAGCATGTCAATGGAACGTGTACACAACCTTTCATACGAACTCCTGAGTCAGTTTTCTGGCATCAAACATTTGCAGTATCCTTTTGTAAGTAATTGTTTCTACTCTTAAAATAATATTTGCAGATTCGATCAAACCAGTTACATATCCACTTACAGCGATTCGTGGAAGACGAATTGGATTCGTAATGCGAAAGACACACAGCGCAAAAACATATTAAATTCGTACGCAACACCTTATATGTTATGCATGAATATAATGAACTAATAATGATTCAACGAATGCGAAGAATTGTGAACGTTGAAACATTGTCAGAACAAAAAATAGGTGATTCATATGTGCGGAGTTTTCATTTCTTGTTGGTAGTCATAGTCGTTTTACTTTCCAACAAAAATAATATTTGAAATCTAACCAAAAATGTGCCCGGTATAGACCGTAGAGGTGAATTAATTTTAGCGTGTCCATTTAATCCAAACGCCCCTGGACGCAGGTGGCAAATTGTTATTGTGTGTTGATCCCAACGAGCTATCCATCGTTTGTCACCATGTCCCAGAATAACATCAGCGATGCACACTGGGGCACCCGAACCATACGGGGGATTCCCAGCAACAATAATGACTCTCTCGTGTTCTATAAACCGTTCACAAAATTGTTCCGATGAGATTCCTGGCCGGTGGGGGTAAAATTGCTGAATGCGTTGAAGTTGAATGGCGTGCGTGTTAGGTGTGTATGTGAAGGACATGTCAGAAATTAATTTACGAATGGTTATAAATACTTTGTATGTTATCAGCGGATTTCCTTGCTGAACGCGTTTGCATATAGCCTCGTTCATGACGGTAGTGTAGAATGACGATGGACAGATCACTTGCTAAAAATATCCTCGGTTGAGATGGCCTTGCCAGTTTTCATACAAAATCCCAAAACGAAATTTTCATAAAAATCGACTAAAATGGTTAGAGATGAATGCTTTTTTGTTAGCATTGCTTTTGATTCGTTTTGTTTCAATTTACACAGTTGGGCCAGATAGGTGTAAATCATGTTTATCATTTACACCCCTCAACGTTTGACGACATCTGTGTGGACAATAATCACCAGCGTTAATTAACCATAAACAGTGGAACGCGGATTGTGAAGCCACAAAACAAAAAAGAAGGATTTCCTGGTAGTCATATTGAAATTTTATACGAGGGGATTGTTAACGTTTCAATGCCAGCTCACGCAACTCATCACATCAAATAATGGTTGTTGCAATAGTCATCCAAGCTGTTGCATCCCAATCTGGTACCGGTCGAAATTGATTTGATCAACACGGTATCCTGGATGCGGCCGGCGCTAATAAAGCTCATCAGCAAACTGTTCACGATTGATGACCTTTTGGTGATCCGTTCATACATTGTTCCTAGCAGTGACTGATGTTAGTTCGGTGGGGATTGTTAATTAGTGTTAGCTAAAACAGGATACATTTGTGTATCACTTATTCTAGGCTGCATGAAACAAGCAACTGTTAAACTCGGTTGAACTTTACATCGAAAACCATCAAGCGTTCCAATCATGAGATTCATCGCAATATTCAAAAGATAAACTAGTCTATCGGAGTGCAAAATTCAATCTTGATTCTGTACCAATTTGTGGCGCAGGCTGAGCTGGGCTACACAATGTGGCCATGATGATACTGAGATAAAGGTCGCTTGGTTGGATATAGATCGTTTCATTTCAAATTCCATCATATCGACCAGGATTCGGTTGATTTGGTACTGATCTATCTGATGCGCCTTTCATGTTGATTTTGTTTCGTACTCTTCAATCATCCATCGATATTTTTATAAAAAAACACAAGATTGGATACAGAATATCAGTTACCATGTTGATATGATCTGTTTCTGTATGGTACATTGATATGTTCGGCATCGTACCCAGAAAAAAAAATCGTTTCATCCATGGAATTATTTCAGGCAAACACAAAATGTATGTTCAGGTGAACGAATATAGCTTAATCGCCTTATGGATATTGTCAGCCACTCCTAGTGGAATCATATTAAAAATTGAGGTAAGGATTTATTGGATTCTCGCAACGCTGTGGATCGATTGGTTTCTTCTGCTAATTTTCGCCATTTGTTGGACCTACTAGTTCAGGCTTATAACAACGAAAGTTACTCGGAGTCGGAATCCAATTTACTAGGCTACATTTCAATCAAGCAAGAGGGTTTCATGATATGTTATTTAAAACAAAAGTTCAATTACTTTAGCTAAGCAAAAATGCCGAAAATGGGAGAGCTGATGAACAGGAAATACTTTAATAACTTCACTTCATTTCTGGCATTCCCGGTTTTTCGCGTCGAGGGTTAACCCCTATAGCCATTATCTAGGACAACTATGTGGGACTGCTGCAAAAAATTATAAATCTAACTCAGCATCAATGAAGTTATACAATAGGGCAACTTGAATATTGTGATCCGATGCAGGGAACTGAGTCTGCAAAAAAAACATGAATAAACTTCCAATCCGACCAGAAAGAAATTTGACTTCTGATGTTTCTTTCCCATACTAGTAGTTTTGTGGCGGGAACGCCAGTGAGGCAAAAAAAAACATTGATTTTTTACTGCGCCAAAGAAACAAATCACATTTGGTTAAGCCTACAGTTTAGCATTCAATTTTGTTCGCCTTCCGTATGTATATATCCACTTGTTTATAAATTGTAAATAATGAATTCAACCCTTCTCAAATTTCCGTTCTGGCATTGGCAGTCAGATATAAAGACTAAATCAGCATTGCGCTTTCCTGTTCTGAGAGTTCTTCGTGTCTAATTGTGGTCCACCCAAATCAGAATGTATATTAATGCAAATTTTCGCCTCTCCGGCTTATTTGCGTCTTTGTGACCCTGAACTAAATTGGATCTAATCTAAACTGTTATAAAGCTTAGGCGCGCATCATAAATTATTTTTTCCGACATCCATTTCAGAGAATAAAAGGACGACGGTTGTTTGTGCTTTTCGATTGTTTGGGTGAGAATCGTACTATTTTTTTCTTTTTTGGGTTTCTTCAGCGATGAATGCTTTTGTACCTTTTTTTTTCAAGGAAAAATTTCAACACGTGCGAAAGTAATTTCTGTCGTCGCCATCAAGGTTCAATGCAGGCGGACGAGAAGACGCCGAAAGGACCATAACAAGAGAAAAAAAAGTATTGTGTTTTCCGAGGCCCATTTTACAGTTTGCCTCCGGTGTGTAACGGGATGAAAGAATAGACCAGGTGGCACTAACTCTTGAAACTGTTGCTATCTCTCTGCTTTTCAGTTTTGTTTAATGAGACATATTCAAGATTGAAGATGATTTCTTGGAATAATGTTAAATGTCAATAAAAGAAAACAGTTACCTAGTGAGTAAATACATTATGTGTAATCGAGAATTTAACTCGTACATCGTACATTCAACGGAATTCAGAGCACCACATCCCAACCGAATGGAAACGAGATATTAAAATTGTATGTCAACAATATGCATTTTTTATCGCAAGCTTTTATTCAGAAGGCAATCAAACTGTGTCTGCCCACACAACACGTGAATGTTTTCGTGAGTGGGGGAGTCATTCGATTCGTCGAGCACACATTGTGCTACTGTTTTGATAGGGAAGCAATCAGAACCGATGGATTAATATTCCCACATGAACGCTCCAGATGGTTCTCGGTAATGAACTCGTTTTTCCGGGCTGTTAAATATTTATGAGTTTTTGACGACGCACGAGTGTTTAGATCATCTGTTCACGGTTTAGTTGATTTGTGCGTGACACCATGTTCCCGTTTAAAGTAGCGTGGGAAGGTATAATATGTCAAAATGGTTTGGAGCAGAATCAAAAATGACAAAAATAGGGATTTTTCCAAAGATTGTTACAAATGGGAATTTCATGTTACGAATGGGATATTCATTGGATAAGTTCTTGGATCATTCAAAATAGATGTTTAGAGTTTTGTGTAAAATATTAAATCTGGAAAGAATGAGAATGAGAAAATGACAAAAATAATTTACCTCTAAATATGCTACTTTGTTAAACACAAAGCATTGTTTTTGTGCACAAATGATTCGGTTTCGCAACGCTAGAGATTCTCAAAAAAAAAACAAATTTAATTTTGCTTCCGGTGCTTTTTATTACAATCGTATTTATACTTGATAGTTTATCGAAGGTGTGGATCTAGGACTCAAAATTCAGGAAATGATAACAATTCAAATACTTCCTCTTACAAACAGAATACTGAATCTTTACGTATATGATCTTGAATTAAAGAAGAGTCATCGTTTGCTAGTGCTTCATTGGGATTTGCGAGAACATGTGGAATTATCTACGGATGTGGAAAGTTCAATGAAACAATCGTCATTATCCGGTAGTAATCTGTTGGTTTCGTTCATTAGGTGTGTGCAGTGGCGTAGTGTGCGGGCGGCAGACCCGGCATTTGCCGGGGGCGCCAAAATCCAGGAATTTTGAATAGCATTTTTTCCTACAATTATATGTCCCAATTATTATATTTCATCTTTCAAACATCCATCATGAGTAGTTGCTTCTGTCCGTATATTAGTAAAACCAATAACGTCTCTCTGTTTTTGACAAAATTGAAACACCCAACATCACATTACACCAATACCCTATTGATTATTCGCTACGCATACCTGGGAGTCTCTCCATGCAATGTAAAACAGATGCATGGAGCCAACACAGAGGGCGGAGGGGTGTCGAAGTAGGCCGTGAATAGGCGTGCGATATTATACAGTTAAAGCCTGTTTCAGTTAGGTTTTGGTCGCATAAAGTACGACACTTATCAGCTTAGAAATAACGTACAAAAAAGGGAAGGATGTTATTTTGTAGGCTTATCAACTTTAAGTTAAAAAACATGAAAATTATTCGTCATCTGTTAGGATGAATTTCCGAATTTTTCGAGTGATACCACCCATAATTTTCTGCACAGTACTGGTGGTAACTGTTTTTACTATCTTCTTGGAAAAGTGGTGCATTTGAATTGATTTTTTGATGGTTTTGCCGCATTTCTTCAATTTGCCTTTGATATTGTCCAATATCCCCTCGAAAATCCGAACAATTTGGTGGATTGATAGCTTTTTCAATGAAGTCGATTTTGTTCTCCATATACCACTTCATGCCATGTTAATGTAATGGCGCCTTGTCAAGTCAGGCCAGAACTTTACTGGACCATTGTGTGATAGAATGAGTGGTAAAATCCTGTTCTGAAGACACTCCTCCTTGTAATTGTTGCCCCAGTGATGACAACCATTGTCTTCGTTCCACAACTACAGATCCCTTGCCAAATCATCAACTTACGGGCAAATTTATCTGCGTTTGCAACGTACAGTATCTCTCAAACGCTTCAAAACGGATAAATAATATTCTTTGTTGACTGTCTAGCCCGGTAGAAGGTACTCATAGTGCACTACGCGTTGACAATCGAAGAAAACAGTCAGCATCACCTACACTTTTGAGTGGATTGGACGCGATTTTTCTCGTCTTCGTAGCACTACTTGGACGATTCTTGCTCCGTTTCACGAAGGTTGGATCACTTTGGGCTTGAGAAATCTCGCGTAACTTTTGAAAAGGTCCTATGTAACAAATGTAAACAAATCGAGTTAATGGACGCACGCTATTAGTTTTTATTCATTGAATGTATTACAAAAACAATCGTTCACGTATCTATCTTCTTCATCTTTTTGTCGCCGATACAAAAAATATCCAATGTACAGATCCGGTTTCTAAGCACCCGGCTGTTACTTCGGACGCCACTTTCCTCCGACGGCCGAAACGTCCGAAGTAACAGAGCAGTCAAAACAACTCGCAGTCGTACTTCGGTCGTTTTGAAATTTGTTTCTTACAGGTGTTGTTATCGATTTCAGTGCAATTCAACGAGCGATAACAATAATAATCAGTCTTTAGAACAAAATGCTGATATTTAGATTGTTGTTTATTAGTTCGTTTCAAATTCTTATAGTGCAACGTAATATGTCCAATGTGCAATCGCGGGCAGTCAAAACGTCCAATGTAACATTTTTCGCTCCGAGGCTTCAACCTTAATCTCAAATCACGGATCAACAGTTACGATTGGTTTTACGGAGTTATTCTGGACAGCTAGTGGTGAAAACAGTGATAAAGATCGATAGCTTTTAAGACAATTCGCGAAATAATGTTCGGGTCTTCAACTCCGTTTTTCTCGAGTTGGCGAAAATGTTACATTGGACCTTTTCAAAAGTTACGCGAGAGATCATCTCTTCAGCAACTGTTTGTTGATGGTGTTTGTGCACGAAATTCTGGTCCTTCGAAACGAGCCTGGCTACCACGCGTCTCATACCGAAAACAATATGCTGTGCCGTTCCATATGCAATGCCAAATTCACTAGACATCTCTCTTAAGCTAGTAGGACGATTTTCAAATACCATTTCTTTCACATTCCTCAAGTTTTCATCGGTGTTCGACGTCTCCGGGTAACGTTTGAGTACGGTATTTACACTCGATTTTGGGAATTTGAGGAAACTTGTAATCTTTCCTCCCGACCACGTTGGGTTCTCAGTGTGATTGTGCGAATTTTTTTTCGCCCTTCGCGTTCTATCGTCGATAACTTTTGGGTGTATCCTTCAACCTTGACGAATTCTGTACTACTGAATAAACAAACCACCGCTGAAGTGAATAAAAATAAGCTACCTAATTCCAACTGAAACACACTTTATTTCTTAAGGTCATATTATATTGTCAGGCACGTAGCGTAACCGGCACGGCACGTTTCATGCAATACAAATATTATTGTGTGTCTTTCAAATGTGTATGCGTATACAGTGAAAATCGCTATTTTTAGAAATTGATGGGTTTCTAAATTTCCTACACAGATAACTTCCTTAGTTTTTTAATGGGATTAATGTCGGAAGATTGTAGAGGAATATCAATAACTTTTGAGTAATTGTTATGTAACCATGTGCGAACTTTATATGTCTTGAGCTCTGTGTTATTGTCTTGGCAAAACTTATATCCTCGATTCCATCTCATTTTGTTCACACTTTGCTACATACTACACCTTTAGGGTGTTCAAGTAAATATTCTGATCCATTACACCATCGATAAAAACCAAATTGAGCAAACGAAAAGTTTGTAATGTGCCTAGGAAGAGCAGCTTGAATGCCCGAGCACAGAGGGACAAACCATTTATCAGCAAAAAAAAAGATCAGTAACTCCAATTTGATTATTACAAACAGCATGAAACACGTCAATGTATTACTGGTAAGATGTTATTTCCATAGATGGGTTCTAATTTGATGTTTTTGACTCCGATGGTTATCGTTTCGTATGGAGGAAGTCGACGATGAATTAAACGTAAAAAAATCTAAAAGCAATGTTTAAACATAGTGATGGTGGAGGGTTGATATGAGGGTGCATGTATGAGGAATTTGGTTTTCATCGATGGTGTATTGGGTCAAAATGCTTACTCGATCATCCTGAAGGAAAGTATGAAGCAAAGTGTGAACAAAATGGGATAGAATTGAGGATTCAAGTTTTGCCAAGACAATGACCCAGAGCTCAAGACATATGAAGTTCACGCATGGTTACATTACAATTACTCAAAACTTATTGATATTCCTCCACAATCTTCCGACATCAATCCCAGTAAAACACTAAGGAAGTTATCTGTGTAGGAATTTTAGAAACCATTAACGATTTTAAAAAACACCTTATAAAAAAAATGGTGAATATACCTTCCGAATACACAAGCAAACTCGTAGATAAGGCTGAAGACAGCTAAAGATAGTTGCAATGAACCAACTAAAGGGTGTGTCACATCAAATTGCATCACGGAAAAAACGCTGTAGAAATTTAATTTTTAGGAATTACATGTTCAGCTTTCGCTTATAATCAGATAAGAGTGTATTGATCACGTTGGCCATGCTTCACTGTCAATTTTTCGTAAATTTGGAAAAATGTCGTCGAACGAAAAAGAGCGTCGTGTATTAATCCTGTGCACTCATTTCGAGAATCCGGAGTTGTCACATCGGGACATCGGCAAGATGCTGGGAATCGTCCAATCTACGGTCAGCAGAGTACTAAAACGATACTTCGAGAACCTACCTATCGACCGGAAGGTGAAGAACGGCAAAAATGGATGCTCCGTCAGTGAAAAAGATCACAAGCGCGTAGTTAAGCAGTTTAGACGTGATCCGAGAAGTTCGGTCCGGGATGTCGCCAATAAGCTGAATTTGTCAAGTTCATTCGTCCAGCGGACCAAGCAGCGGGAGGGCCTGCGTACATACAAGGTTCAGAAGGCTCCTAACCGCGACGAAAGGCAAAACATGGTGAAGAAGACGCGAGCCCGGAAGCTGTACACCGAAATGCTGACGAAGCCGCATTGCCTGGTAATGGACGACGAAACCTACGTCAAAGCGGACTTTCGTCAGCTGCCGGGCCTGTTGTTCTTCTCCGCAGAGGACAAATTCAGAGTTCCGGAGAAGATTCGCAAGCAGAAACTATCCAAGTTTGCCAAAAGTACATGGTGTGGCAAGTGATCTGCTCTTGCGGAAAGCGGAGCGCCCCTTTCGTGATGACCGGCACGGTAAACGGGCAGGTTTACCTTAAGGAGTGCCTACAGAAGCGCTTACTACCACTATTGAAGCAGCACGAGGGCCCGACCATCTTCTGGCCGGATATCGCTTCGTGACACTATTCATAGGACGTGTTGGAGTGGTACGAAGCCAACGGGGTCACCTTCGTGCCAAAGGAAATGAACCCGCCAACGCGCCGGAGCTTCGCCCAATAGAGAAATATTGGGCGATTATGAAGCAGGCCCTCCGGAAGAACCCAAAAGTTGTCAAATCGGAGGCGGACTTCAAGAGAAAATGGATTTCTGTTAAAAAAAAACTACAACCTGACGTTGTACAGAACCTTATGGACGGGGTAAAGAGGAAGGTGCGAGCATACGGGCTTGGGCTCGAAGTATGAATAAAAAGAAAATGCCAAAAGTTGTTTTTATTTTACTGTCTAAAATTTTCAAAAGGATCGGTCTACTGGGAGAATTTCTACAGCGTTTTTTCCGTGATGCAATTTGATCTGACACACCCTTTATACCATAATAATGATGAAATTAGGAAATTGGCCAGCGCCTTCGAAATCGAATAGGGATTTCAATTTTCATACATTAGCATATACATTCGCCATTTTTAGAGAAATAAAAACCATTATTCTGAAAACAGATAGCAAACCTTTTACCTCTCATATGACACTATAATTTTATCTAAATAGAATGTTCCGAAAGCTTGTTTTCGACTTTGAAAGGAAGGGGAAAGAGATCTGCATGGTGGAGTACGATTACGGATTTGAGTCACTGTATATATATCGGAACGGCTCCGGGCTTACACAGCACGTTTCAGACATATTTTTTTTTTTTATCTTCGCTTATTTTTCGTCGGCCTATTTCCGCCCCTTTAGTGCCAATCACCGACAACAGGGAGGCGACTCCACCTGTTCCTACCTATCAGACTCAACAACTCATGAGCCGGGCCAACTTCTTTTACTTCCCCTCCGAAGGAAGATGTAACCAGAGATTTTTCGCCTCAGAAAATCCCAACGACGCCAGCTGGGATTGAACCCAGGCCGATCGGATTGTGAGGCTGTTACGCTAACCACACAACCACTGGCGCCGTAAACTTTCAGACATATGCATGAAGGAATTCTCGAAAAGAATATTTTGCCGGTGCCGGGCACGAACTACACGGGCGAGTAGCACCATACATACAAATCGAACTTTGAAGTTCGTGGTATGGGTGCGTTCGTCGTTCTTCGGTACGACATCGGTTCAATCACCAGTAGCTACGCTTGGCTCAGTTTCGACAACGCGAATTTACTCTCCCGCTCCGAACACAAATTTCTCGGCTCCATCTGCGCTGCCGGTCCGTACAGAGAAGTTGCTATGCCTGATAATATGAACACATCATGTATTTGTCTGCCCGTGTCGGTACGTGCAGTTTACGCTACGTGCTGGATAATATAAAACGAGCTGCATTATAAGAACGCATACTTCTAAATGTCTGTATTATTTAAAGGCAATTTTAGAGCAATTTTTGTGCTGGAATGAAAGAGCTTCCTAGTCTGGTTTACACTAAAGTAAAAATAGCACAGATCGCGCATCGTGCGAACACAGTTATAGCAATCGTAAATTGTTTGAAAATTATCTGTGTTCTAAATTGAACCAAGACCGACTCAATGGCTTGGCAATTTTTTCGATCGAAAATGAATTGCTAGCAGATCTTGATTCAAATGCAATTGAGGATCATTTTACTTCAGTTGAAGCACGCAAGGCAAATATTTGACTAGAGAATGAGCGAAGCTGGTAATGATTTTTTCTAACCTTCTAAATACGGATAAACTGCTCAAAGTGCACTTTGGTATAAGTAAGTAGCTTTCTCAAAATATCAGAAACTCAAAGTTAGTGAAAAAATCCAATAAAGTGAAAATTTTTGGGGCGCCATTTTCATGATTTACCGGGGGCGCTGTCTAGCCGCACTACGTCGCTTCCGCTTTAGTTTCCTTACTTTTTGCGTTTAGCCACACAAATGTTTACATTACTCGAGAATTATTCAAGCAAATGCAATCAAATTAGGCATCTAGAGGTTTTAGGGTGCAATAAATGTTTCTATGGTGGTTAGATACTCCTCTCCTCTCTAAAAGGGGGGCTGCCATACAAATGAAACACAAATTTCTGCATTATTCGAGAATTAATCAAGCAAATGAAACCAAATTAGGCATTTGGATGTTTTAGGATGCAATAAATGATTCTATGGTGATTATACACACCACCCTCCTCTCTAAGGGGAGCTGTTATACAAATGAAACGCAAATTTCTGCATTACTCGAGAATTAATCAAGCAAATGAAACCAAATTAGACATCTGGAGGTTTTAGGGTGCAATAAATGTTTTTACGGTGGTAAGATATTCCTTCCCCCTCCCTAGGGGGGGGGGGGATTGTTGCCATCCAAATTGAACACCAATTTTTGTATTTCTCGAGAACTAATGAAATAAATGAAACCAAATTAGGTATATTGAGATTATTCCTTGTTCCGGAGAAATGTGTTATTTGCAAGTGGTTGAAAAATCTTGAACGAGAATTGTGTTTGAAAATAATCTGATATTATAATGATAAGATTCGGTAGAAGTTTTAGCAATTTTGTAGTAAAAGGTAAATTCAACGGGGTCGATTAGAAGATCAATCAATGAACAGTTCTGCATTTGGACTCATGAACTTGCGCTTAGTATGAAAACGTGAAGGTTTGAAGGTATTACAAACAAAATAACAATAACAAAAAAAAAAACAAATTTTGGGCGGGACGAAGTTTGGAGGTCAGCTAGTTTGATATAAATTAGCGAGTCCAACATGTTGCGTGCAAATAGTGATATATGATTTAACAGTATCTGTCCAATTCTCAATGATTCATCTTACACTATACAGTCAGCTCGTTCACACTCTAGGCTATGATTGATAGGTGTTTTCCTTTTTCGAACAAATCAAAGCTTCATGTAACCGAACGTAGTAAAATAAGCAACAAGAAAGAACGTACAAGTGTGTTGACATTATTCGAGGGACTACTTGTACAAACATTTCTCGTTCAGATTAGTAGCAGTTTTGGAAGAATTCTGAATGAAACGTAGTACAAACGAAATTCAATTAACTCTCGTATCACTTTTTTTTTCGCAACTCAAACAACAGGAAAAACTCAATTAGTTTCGAAGGTTCTTGCGTTTTGTTAACCACTCAGGTGGACGGAAATTCAATTAATTTTTAATTAACCTTGGCTGTTGGGCGAATGAGTTTGAACAAGACTGTAAAACCACAAATAAAGAACATCGTACGGGGCTAGTAGAAATGACTTCTCTTCAGAATGGTTAGCGCAATTCACGATGAATTTTTGTGGTTGACGAATTAAAGTGTGCAACTGAAAAATTGTGTTTTCATCTTCACGGCACAATTAGATATGAATGGTTTGATGCAGTTTTGGTATCTATAATGGTGAATAGAACATAAAAACTACATTGGGCTCAAAAGGTAAAGGCTGCCAAAAGGACGGTTGTTTTTTTTTTTGGAGATGGATAGGAATATCTTCAAAAACTATTTGGTGAGCATCCCATTAAAATAGTGTTGAAAACGTTCCTCATATCAAAAAGGGAACAAAATGTGTTTGTCCTTCGATGTTGCAAATTGGGGATTTAAAGTTCAAATTGTTACGTCTGTTGTGACGATTTTTGTATTGTTAATCTTGTATAGTTAGATCTAAAAATGATAATATTGAAAAAGGAGTTCATTTTTTATTTTTTAATGAAATCATTCATTTAATCCATACACAAAAAAAAGATAAGGCAGTTTTGAAGAAATGTTACGTTATAATTAAATTGGAACGAAAACAACAAAGCAAAAGGTACAAAAAAGTCGATTGAGCGAAATAGCTCTGTAATTGAAAATGACATTATGAGAATGAGAATATGAAAGATTATAATAGAATGTAGTGTTGATGCCTCATTCATTCTAATTGAATTGCTTCAGCGAATTGATATACGAGGGTCGTTCTAAAAGTAAGTTTCAGTGCCCTAGCGCAATCTCGCATGAAAAGTTGGAACTACAATTTTTTTTTATTTTTATAGAAAAACTCGTGCCATGCTATGAAAAATGCCGCGATCGTTATGTAGAAAAATAGAAAATAAAACGTAGATTACGAAAATCACCTTGTTTTTTATCCTAACTTTATTTTTTCGCGATTTCTGAGGCACTGAAGCTTATTTTTTGAACGTCACTCGTATTTGGAAAAAAACGGAAATTCCTAAATTGTTCTACGATAATTCAATGATAATCCAGTGTTATTTTGCTTTTCACTGACTTGCAAATCCAGTTAGAAGAGATACTTACAGATTGAACAAGTGAAGCTAAAATCGTACTTGCGCTGACTCAGTCAAACATTGGCAATTTTTATAAACAAAATTCTAATAGGGGAAGGGAGGGTAAGCCCGCCACTGAGGATAAGACCGGCACCCCCTGAGTTTTACTAGAAAACTCCGATTAAGTACGTTTTTGAATACTCTACATGTTAGTATTTATTATTTTAGACGTTTTTAATCACATCGAGCCCACCGTGATCCATCAATTGTCAAAATATGAATCAAAACAAACGCGAGTGCCGATGATATGTAGTCGGATGTAATTTCCGTCAGTGAAGTTTAAGCTTTTATTGTTGAACGCGGTTTCAAATTCTTTTCCGTTGCTCTACAGTTTGTCCCCTGGATTGATAGCAATCACTGGGATTCGAGTTGAGGTAAGTTAAAGCAATAAGTTAATAGAAATAGTTCTCTTGAAAAATGTGTGCTGTCGGGGTAAGTCCGTCACCCTTTGAGTGGGGGACCCGGCATGGTTCCATCAATTTCAGATGCCTCGCAGCTACCAAAGGAAAACGAATCGAGGGAGTTGGTCCCAGGAGAACCTCACCGTTACAAAAGAGGCTATTGTTAGTGGAGTTTCTATCAAACGTGCTTCCACGACTTTTGAACTACTGAGGTAAATTTAATGTTGGATTTAAGCTGTTCGATGAATCCTAGTGTGATTAAAAGCGTCGTATGACGGATATTGATTCAAGTAAGAAGAAAAACTGACCATCGATAAGGGTTCAATGTGGTCCTAGATTCCATTAAACTTGTAATTGAATTGTGGTGTGGTTTGGTGATTTCTTCTCCATATTCCATGTTCATCGAAACTTGTTCCGACCATATCTCCGGAAACGGTTGAGCGATTCGAACCATACTCGACAGCGACATCTAGAATTAGAATACCTTCTATTTGCCGACTGTCACATTCAAACTGGTTCATCTGTTGCCAAGTATATATATTGAGAAATTTAAATGACGGTCTTACCCCATAGGGTACCGGTGTTACCCCCATGGGGTGCCGGTTTCACCCGCACTGGTTGATGAGCTGTATTTTTATGGCAGTATTTTAAATTGACTATTACTTGAGGAAATTACCGTTTAAATGTACTGATATTCCTTATATCTCATGGCAAATAAACTAGACAATGATTCTGTGGAGGGAACTTATCAATATGTGGCCGCAGATCTCACAAAACAATACTTTTCCTTAGGGGGTCGGGCATACCCCCCATTCCCCTATAGCCATTTCTCGCCAAATTAACCGAAAAACAGCCCTTTTCAACCCAATTTCTCTGATTTTTCGAAATTTTGTGCCTAAAATGAAAAAAACTGCTCAACTACAATTTTTATTACCATATGATTAACATTAAGTGCAAGTTAAAAATATGAGAACCAAAATATCAGACATAACACGTCCTATAGAGTTGATGGAAAAGGAATAGACTTTCTACATTTTGAGTATACTGGTGGGAAAACTTACTCGAAAACTGAATTTAACAATGAAAACTTTTATATTTTAAAAACACCCGTCTCAGATATATTTTAATTGGAAAATTATTTTAATTAAACAAAGCTTGAAGCATAGTGGTACCGTTTAGGATTCACCAAAATGGAGATTTCTTTTTAAATTGATGGAATGTTAATACTTTGCGAAAGCGTAACCATTAAAGAAAAATAATATAAAAATTATAATATATGTGCAATGCAGCAAGAATAGATATGTGTAAACGTTTTAAATGAAGGCGAGCCATCGGTAGGCCTTGTTAGATTCTTGGTAGACCAAGGATTTAACCATCAAATGTACAAAACACGGGTTATTTCGTGATCCATCCGTAATAGACGGAACGCGAAACACGAGAAAACTCGTGAGCGGTCCTCAATGTGTTAATAAATGGCCACCTACCGCGCGTTGCAATTTATCGCTTTTAGATCCCTACCATTATTATCATTGCTCACATTTAACAGTTCTCTGAAACACAATATCCGACCAAAACCTGTCACGTGTTTGCTGATGTTAAAAATTCATTAAGAAGCACAACGTAATCCATCAGATATTGTCATACAACTAACGATTTTTTGTGTCATTCATTCATCCGAGGGAAATATTTTTGCACGCGGGATGAAGGAGCATCCTGCAGTCAAAAACAATAAAAAATATTTGGTGTGATGAGTTTTGCTCTCCTCGCGGTGTATTTTCACAGGTGGCAAAGAGCAAACAAGAGTGAAAAAATATAACCACATTGGACGGAGGAAAAACAGACCAGAAGCGTAACATAATGGAATACATTGTGATGAATTGGCTCACAGCGCGTTCCTATGTGCACTAAAACTCTATCGCAGGTTCATGGTAGCTTTCACAGTGCCCAATCCGGATGATGTTATATTGACAATGCAGATACTACGAGCTTAGAAGCTCAAAATAGTTAATTATTAAGGTGTAGATCATATACCTAGAAACATTGAGAAATAGGACACCTTCGATAGTTTTTTGTTCCCTGAACTTCTTTATCATTTTTTATTGATTTGGTTTCAAATCTCTCTATTCTCTTCTCCAATAATTTCTACACATTAATTCCGTTAACGTACGCATTGAAAAAAAGACTATTTTCGGATGCCGATGAAAAAAAATACAACAGCAGATAATTTAATGAAACTCATTTTTCATTTATTTTTTCTACGGCTATTCTATAACACTTCGAATCTACAAAGACGTTTTGCAGAGAAATATAACCACAGTTAGCGACTAATGCGCAAAACTGGTTCATTATTGCTATAGGGTATCGCTGAAAATGCTTCAAGAAGAGACTCTTGAAGTATACAGATGTTAACTCAAACACCGTATTGTGCAGTTAGAATGAATAGAAATAAATCCGAGGGAATGCAAACATGCCTTCAATGTTGAATGTAAAATGAAAACCTAAACACAGAACTTGCAGGAAAAAATGAAAGATTCCGAATGCTTATAACTCGAACATTTCTTACTGGATCGGAAAGATGTTTGCATCAATTGATAGAGAATATTTCTACGAGTCTATCGAAATTAACAAAAAGTTATTTTTCATTAGATAAACAATATAATAACTGTAAAATGTTAAGCGTTACCTAAACGCTCTAACTGCCTTGTTTCGATTGGTCCGATTAATGGTTTCCCCAACACAGCCATCAAAACCAAGCAGCGTTGGAGAAATCGGCATCGCAAACACATGAAAGCAGGGGGAGTTTTTGTTCCCACCAAAATATGTTCCCTAACATAGATTTCAAAACCAAGGTGCCTGGAGGAAATCGGCATTGCTAATTCATGCAAGTTGGGGGTATTTTTGTTCCGATTGAAATGTGTTTCCCTAACATAGACTTCAAATCCATGGAGCGTCGGGAAATTGAGATTGCAAATTCATGCAAGTCCGGGGCATTTTTGTTCCGACTGAAATGCGTTTCCGTAACACAGCCTTCAAATCCATGGACCGTGAGGAAATTTGCATTGCAGATACATGCAAGTCGGGGGTATTTTTGTTGCGACTGAAATGAACTTCGAAATCAAGGTGTCTGGGGAAATTGGCATCCGGGGCATTTTTGTTCCGACTAGGAATTCATGCAGGTCGGGGGGTATTTTTGTTTCGACTGAAATGTTTTTCCCTAACACAGACTTCAGAACCAAGGTTTCTGGGGAAATCGGCATTGCAAATACATGCAAGTCGGCAGGATTTTTGTTTCGACTGAATTCTGTTTGCCTAACACAGACTTCAAATTCATGGTTTCTGGGGAAATCGGCTTTGCAAATAAATGCAAACTGCGAGTACTTTTGTACTCGCTTGCCTGTGTGTTTCCCTTACACGGTCTTCTAAACATAGGAACCTGGAAAATGGTGCAGACACTAGAGGCGAATGAACTTTCAGGTTTCAAGCAAACTCGCGGTTCGAGAAATACATACACTTGAGAGATGCAAACTTCAAAGGCAAATGTAAAATAAAATAATCGTTTAATTATTTTTCCGTTCACATATTTCATCCGTAAATGGACTGTCATTTAATTTACTTGAAACGAAGAACATAATCTATCACAATGCATGAATTGACCTTACATGTTCAATCTTTTTACTCACAAAGCAAATATATTGAATTCAATTGAATTCGGAAATTGTTTCATTCAATCAAGAATTTAATCAATACAAACAAGTGATTGCTAAGCTGAGGTAGTCCCACGCCAACCTTGCGGTTATATCATAGATATAACCCACCCATTTTTTTTAATATCCAAACTAGTTTATTAATCAGACTCAATTACTTATCATCTAACGTTTACAGAGTCAAACTTCACTTCAAAATAAAATGTATTTTCTATATACACAAGATTAACAACTTAATAATGACTACATCTAACACTTGATTGATTGGGCAGGATTAAGATTTAGGACTAGGATGGAGCGAGTGCGGTAGTGTAGTTTGATGGGAAGGGAAGGAATCAAACAGTGATATCATTTCTCTTGAGAAATTGGTAAAGAGGAAGCATTAGGCTGAAGTCGCGACTAGCTAAAATGTCTCTAACCGGTAAGTCAGATTGCCTTCCTAGTGCCCTGAGGGATTCCGATAGATGAGCCCTGGCAGAATGAAATTTTATACAGGACCAGGACACATGCTCGATGTCATGATATCCCACAAAACCACATATAATATAAGAAACATATAAGAAACTTTTGATTTGGGCACATACTTCTACGTAGATACTGAAGTAGATCGTATTATGACGGAATCAACACAAATGATGTTTGAATTCATCCCTGTTCAACATTAGAAGCTACCCGTATGGTTTGTTATGTGGAACTTTCGAAACAAAAGCCTGGTATAGTGCATCGGTACGATTATTCATTTTTCCGTGGCACTTCCACGCTATAGCGTATTCTCACAGGATTTCAACTTTTGGGCTAGGATATACAGAGATCTATAATCTCCAAGACTCGAAAACAAAATTTTGCACCGAAACAAAAAGTCAAAATGTATTTGATGCACGGAAAAAAAGACTTGGGTATTTCTGAGCAGGGGTAAATCAGAACTGGATCATATGTGAACAATCAGGTGCATCATAGCAACCGCATATTCTTGTCTTGCTGAAACGTAAATTTGTTTGACGATATTCACGCAAAAGAAGAATTCAAATTTCTCGAGTCTTTATTCTGATTCTATTCGTCTCCAAAAATTCTACAAGATAGTGTATTGTTTACATTTAGACACTGGAAGTTACCGAGACGAAAGAATTTTTATGTTAACTTTTATTCAACAGATTCAACAGTAAAACGGTATTTGCTTTATGTATTAAAAGTTTTACAGAGTCAAAAAAATAAGTAGAACAAAATTTGAAAATATGTATCATGCGCTGTATAACTTTGATTTGTTACAATTTGTGGTTTTGTTCCTACCAAAATATTATCATAGTAAATCCTATTAAAAAGTGCAGAAGAGAGGCAAAACTATAGTTTTTTGCACCACGAAAACAAACAGCATTGAGATTCGATGGCTGCAGAATTCACCTGAAGTGCTCCCTTGAGACATTGTTTTTAAAATGGAAAAAAAATCATTATTTGTAACAAAGTTTTTCATATAAAAGGTCTGAAGGGTTGAACCTATGAGAATAAATAACAAAATGATTAATGTGTTGGATTTAGAGTTAATTATTTACATTGCATTTCGGAGGACCAGCATGGCTCCATACTCTAGCGTTCGACGACTACCAGTTTAGTAAAGTTCTTCGGCTTCGGCCAAATACACAGTTGATCAAACACAAAAGAATGAAGGGGTGTTTTCAAAATGGCAAGGAAGTGCAACATTATGGTTCATCCATTACTATAGAAATGTAAATTTTATAACAGATTTTCTCCCATTGTCAATTGAATTGCGAATAGGCAGAATCTATATATATATATATATATATATATATATATATATATATATATATATATATATATATATATATATATATATATATATATATATATATATATATATATATATATGTATATATATATATATATATATATATATATATATATATATATATATATATATATATATATATAAAAGGATTTCTGTCTGTCTGTCTGTCTGATTGTTATGGACTCGGAAACTACTGAACCGATCAACATGAAAATTGGTATGTGAGGGTTTTTGGGGCCGGAGAAGGTTTTCGTGATAGTATGAGACTCCTCCCCCCTCTCTAAGTGGGGGGGGCTGCCATACAAATTAAACACAAATTTCTACATTACTAGGGAATTAATTAAGCAAATGAAACTAAATTTGGCATGTGAAGGTTTCAGGGTGCAATAAACGATTCTATGTAGTTAGACTCCTCACCCCCCTCTCTAAGGGTGGCTGCCATATAAATGAAACTGGGGGGGTCTGTAAAAGAAATGAAATACAAATTTCTGCATAACTCGAGAACTAATCAAGCACAATTTGGGATTTGAGGGCTTTTGGGTATGAGAAATGTTTCTATGATGGTATGACACCCCTCCCTCCTCTGAAATGGAGAGGGGATCCCGTAAAAATTATACACATATTTCAACCAAACATGACAATTGATTTTTTTTTATGTGATAAAACGCACTCCTATATATTTTTCTATCTATATAAATGAAAATGGATCACTGAATGTGTTGATAAGAGCAAAACTCGAGAAAGGAATTGTCCGATTCAGGGCTGTCTTTATTCTATCATTTTTTCTGTATAAAACATTTATTCCATGTAACGAAGAAACATGTTATTTGCAAGTGGTTGAAAATTCGTGAACGATAATTGTGTCTGAAAATAATCTGATATTATAATGATGAGTTTTGTTAGAAATACTAGGAATTTTATAGCAAAAGATTAATTCAACGGGGTCGATTAGAAGATCAATCAATGAACAGTTCTGCGATTGGACCCATGAACTTGCTCACAGTGAAAAAACGTGAATGGTTGAAGGTATTGATAAGAAAAAACAAATTTTGGGCGGGACGAAGTTTCTCTTAGAAAATGGTTTATGAATTATTTTAGCTTCGGAGCTATTCCCAGCAAAGTGGGAATAGCTCCGAAAGTTCATATAGTGTTATTATTATATACAACACTCTCGGATGCAATAATAATTTTAATTTATCATTTTTTCTAAGAACATGGCTTTAACAGCAGTATGAATGTTTTGTTGAAAATTGAAGAGAAGCAAAACTGATTTCATATTCAATCCTCGAGATTACATTTTTTCTAAAAAATCAACTTGCGATGAACCACTCTGTGTCTCGTGTATTATAAAAGGTTAGAGATTAATACTTCTTCTTCTGTAGGAGCATTGTGCCACTGCGACCATTAGTTTGATCTATTGTAGTGAGAGAGAGAGAGATGTATACTTATATTGACTAATGTTTAAAAAGTGCTTCGTTTTTATGAGCGAAGTTTAGTTTTAAATACCACGAGTATATTACTGTGAATCATGGTAAGCTGATAAAATCCGCTTAAACTTTTTTGTGTTAGAGATATCAAAATTTTTGTATTGTATAAATTAAATTTTAGGTGCTTATGAGTTACTGAATTGGATATAAAAAAAATAAATATACCATAACAAAATTTGAATTATGTGTAAAAGTATGTTGCAATGTGTCATAAACACTGATCCACTTATTTTGAGCGAAAACCCGGATTTGTGATTTGTGAAAATCACTCGATGAACGATGAACCGCTATAAAATACATCGTTAGGTATACATTGTGTTTAGTTATACCCGTACTCTTCGTCAGCGTTGCTCTATTTTTAAATTTAAATAAAACTACTATGGCTTCCTGCTTCATAGTTCCACTGCTTGTAATAAATTTAGTCGGCACTTCCGGAAGCATGAAACCCGTAACGGCACACGAGGCACATTTTATTTGCCCACCCCTTAATTCCTATTTCCATTCTCAAACCACGGTTGTGGAATTTGTGTCCAATGGCATGACTGGAATCAAGGAATGCAGCGGGATTGGTTGCAACCCGTTTCAAATGCTGAGTGTCTGTACACAAACAGGTTGATGAAATTCCTGTGCCGATACTAATGGTTTCCGGGCATCAGTTCCGCCTGAAGCCCCAGGTTGAGAAATTATAGCGTGGAATTGCTTTTGGTAGTGACATAGTCAGATCAATAAAACAGGCTTAGCCGTGAAATCCTAAATGTAAATGAATTAAACCCATGAAGGCTACTGTAAAATTCAGAAGCATTTACCAAAAGATATTGAGCCTGATTCTCGAATACACTTCGAATACACGGTGGAAACGTATCCGCGTTGACAACGGTACGGTGTCGACATCTGGATACGAGATTAGTTTTCCACTAAACTTATCTTTATAAATAATATCAAATTATCTTCAGATGAAATTTTTTCATGAGATTATTATATCACACAAAGAAAACAAAGTTTTCAATACACATTGAACACCAGTTGGATATAAAGAAGTTAATTTTCATTAATGATTTTTTATTTGAAAAGTGCTCAGTGTATTCGAGAATCAGGCCCACTGTGCTGATTTTCGATATTTTCGTTGCTGAGAATTCCAAATTTGGTTTCTCATGACGTATATGAGAATAATATACAGTAAATAATATACAGTTAAACGATTTTTTTCAGCAAATGAAGATATGTATATTAGAGTGACCCTCGATTTTCCAAAGCGAACTTGATTAAAAATGTTGATTCCCACAAAGAACTACCCTATGGAAAATATAAGCACAATCGGACTTCATTTACTAGTGTCGCACAGCGGTCAAAGTTTGAGTTTTTTGAAAACCGAAAAATGACCCAAGGGGGGAGTAAAAGAAATCGTCATCATCTACTGTCATCTCGAGTTTTTTTTGTCGAAAATCGATACTCTGGGACACAATTGGAAAACCCCAATTTCCTTCACTCCCTCCCTTGGGTGATTTTTCGATTTTCAGAAAACTTAAATTTTGAGATACGCGACAATAGTAAATGAAGTCCGTATGAGGCAATATTTTGCAGAGGGTGTTTTATCGTACAAATCTACGCTTCATTGGCACTCTAGTGTTTATGTATCGATTGAGTAAAGGTATAGCGCACTTTTATCGATTTCAAGTATAATGAATCTCATTGAATGGGATATGTCCAAGTGGGACTATCCTGATCTGACAAAATGTATATGACATTTAAAATAACAATAAAAATAGTAGTAGTAGTAGTAGTAGTATAGTGGTAAAATAGAGTAGATTTTGTGACACCTAGCCCACTATATATATATATATATATATATATATATATATATATATATATATATATATATATATATATATATATACATATATATATATATATATATATATATATATATATATATATATATATATATATATATATATATATATGTATAAATCGACACTAAAATTTCAAAAAGTTACCCTATAAAAAATGTTCACCACCTCGAAAAAACACCCTATGCCAAATTTCTGCTCAATCGGACTTAAGGGAGAGTGGCGCAAGGCGGTCAAAATTTGAGTTTTTTTGAAAATCGAAAAAACACTCAAGGGGGGAGTGAAGGAAATCGGGATTTTTGAATAAAATTTTTTGATACCAAATGTCTAGAAATTGCATGAAACGTCGAGATATAGTGTTATCTCGAAATATTTTTTTTTGTCAAAAATCGGCATTCTGTTACTTAGATTTTTTCGGAGTACGAAACGAAAAGTAAGGTTTTGGGTGCCAATAAAAATAGTTATCTTGATTTTTCATTCGGAACATGCTACGAAATGTTGATTTGCCCGACAATACACTTTATGCAAAATATTAGCTCATTCGGACTTCATTTACTGGTGTCACAAATGTTAAAATTTGAGTGAATCACCGGAAATCGGGGTTTTTAATAATAATTTTTGATGCCAAATGTCTTAAAATTGCATGACAATTTTTTTAAACGTTTTTAATTTTAACGTTCGTGACACCAGTAAATGAAGTCCGAATGAGCTAATATTTTTGTTAGGGTATATTATCGTGCAAATCAACATTTTGTAGCAAGTTCCGAATGAAAAATCCAAATAACTATTTTTATTGGCACCCAAAACCATACTTTTCGTTTCGTACTCCGAAAAAAAGTCCCAGAGTGCCGATTTTTGACAAAAAAAATTTTTCGAGATGTCACTAGATCTCGGCGTTTCATTCAATTTGAAGACATTTGGCATCAAATATATTTTTTTTCGAAAACCCCGATTTCTCACCTTGGGTAATTTTTCGATTTTCAAAAAACTCAAACTTTGACCGCTGTGCGACACTGGTAAATGAAGTCCGATTGAGCTGACATTTTGCATAGGACAGTTTTTCCTGGGAATCAACATTTTTAATCAAGTTCGCTTTGAAAATTCGAGATGGTCATTCTCATTGTCACTCTAATGTAATATATATATATATATATATATATATATATATATATATATATATATATATATATATATATATATATACATTAACAATGAGAATGACCATCTCGAATTTTCAAAGCGAACTTGATTAAAAATGTTGATTCCCAGGAAAAACTGTCCTATGCAAAATGTCAGCTCAATCGGACTTCATTTACCAGTGTCGCACAGCGGTCAAAGTTTGAGTTTTTTGAAAATCGAAAAATTACCCAAGGTGAGAAATCGGGGTTTTCGAAAAGAAATATATTTGATGCCAAATGTCTTCAAATTGAATGAAACGCCGAGATCTAGTGACATCTCGAAAAAATTTTTTTGTCAAAAATCGGCACTCTGGGACTTTTTTTCGGAGTACGAAACGAAAAGTATGGTTTTGGGTGCCAATAAAAATAGTTATTTGGATTTTTCATTCGGAACTTGCTACAAAATGTTGATTTGCACGATAATATACCCTAACAAAAATATTAGCTCATTCGGACTTCATTTACTGGTGTCACGAACGTTAAAATTAAAAACGTTTAAAAAAATTGTCATGCAATTTTAAGACATTTGGCATCAAAAATTATTATTAAAAACCCCGATTTCCGGTGATTCACTCAAATTTTAACATTTGTGACACCAGTAAATGAAGTCCGAATGAGCTAATATTTTGCATAAAGTGTATTGTCGGGCAAATCAACATTTCGTAGCATGTTCCGAATGAAAAATCAAGATAACTATTTTTATTGGCACCCAAAACCTTACTTTTCGTTTCGTACTCCGAAAAAATCTAAGTAACAGAATGCCGATTTTTGACCAAAAAAATATTAAGAGATAACACTATATCTCGACGTTTCATGCAATTTCTAGACATTTGGTATCAAAAAATTTTATTCAAAAATCCCGATTTCCTTCACTCCCCCCTTGAGTGTTTTTTCGATTTTCAAAAAAACTCAAATTTTGACCGCCTTGCGCCACTCTCCCTTAAGTCCGATTGAGCAGAAATTTGGCATAGGGTGTTTTTTCGAGGTGGTGAACATTTTTTATAGGGTAACTTTTTGAAATTTTAGTGTCGATTTTTTCCCATACATTCATTGTCACCCTAATAAACACCCTCACTCCACTCAACTCGTTTCAACTACGTAACTCTATCTTTTTTTTGTCCCATTTATTTATTTCAGGCTCATTGGCATTTTAGCTGTAACAGAGCCGAATTTTAATCGTGTACATGTCACATATTTATCATATCTATAATTAGCACATTACACAGTTGCCATTTTTCGGCGTTAGAGTATTCCCTTCTATACCATTGCATATGGTACACATTTACACAGTTGCCATATAGGCGTAAGAGTTTTCGTTCTGTTCTTCCATTATCCAGTTAGACCGGACAGCGGAGACAGTTGATTGATCATTGTTGAGTTATTTATAGAACAGCAGCCCGATGTGTCTTGCAGAGCAGAGCAGTTGTATGGATGAATCGATCATATTTCGACCGTGGATCGATCTCCATCGCTGATGATTGTTGCGTGGACGTAGTTATTCTGTAACAACACAAAGATGGTCAATGAGGGCCCTGAGTTTCGAACTCACGATCGATCGCTTACTAAGCGAACGCGCAACCAATGTGGCTTCGGAGGCCCCCTAACTCTATCTTGCGCCAGAACAAAAGAGAACGAAGGAGTGTGGTTTGATTTTAATGAATATTTCTTCAACATCAGTTCGTGCCAAGAATTGTTGACAATCCCAATAGCCTTCTATAGCGTGTAACTGTTAATTGGCTAGTTTTACGACATTAGCCACATTTTCTACCCATTCGGCTGAAAACATTCACACCTACTCAGAACAGGAGATTTCTAACGAAACCGGAAACATATCGGTGAACTGAATCCTTTTCATTTCAATTCATGAAATGTTAACGTTTTCTCTGGATGCTGAGGCATCGTTTGTGGGATCAAATTTATTCGCTTTATTATGTTTCCTTTCCAGAAGAAACCCACCACAGCGCCGCTTAGTGGGATTCACCTGGCGGATCGATGTGTTCACTTCCATATGGAACTGACCTTGGCCCTCAGTTGGTTCCTACGGTGTTATTTGTGTTATGCTGGTCTGGTGCTAATTCTGACATTATATTTGTTTGTTCGCTAAAATATGTTTCAATTGGTTTCAAGAGCAATCTGCGGACACATTAATTAATAAAGTAAGCGTTCCAACAAAAGAAAAACAATATTGGTCACAAGAAAATGATGCACAAACAATCGGTTTTCAAAAATGCTCAATGTTCAATAATTAGTTTACCACTCAAAATTTACATATGTGAATTCATTTTTAGTTCCGACCCATGTTCATTCAATCAACAACAAATCGATGATGTTACGCTGGAAAACAGTTTGATGCACTGCTCTGAAATAACATTCCCGGAAAGGATTTTACTCGATAAGTCAGATGGTTGGTGTGAATGAAAACGAATCCTTCCGAATGAGCTCCATTTCCGAAATATGTTTCTCCAAATGGATGTTTCGCTTTTCGATACTTCCAGATTAGCAGGATTTCATGATTCTGTTCCCAACAAGCATTTCCGGGAAAGCTTAAGTGAAATATCTTTCGTGGCAGCATCAAAGGGCTTATCGAGTTACAGAAGCATCGAGAGAGAGAGAGCGCGCCCACGTGATTTTTAATGAACGGAGGTGTGACAATTGATTACTGATGAATGAGGGGAATTTCCAAATTGTTCCGCAAGGTGACTGCGTGAAAATGGAGAACAACGGATGAAAGAAGTGAGTGACGTAATTTGATTTAGGCTTAATGATATTGGATCTAGCGTAATCCCACTGATAATGCTGTTTATAGATTTCCTTTAATTTTTAACGGATCAATGAAATGCTACATCTTCCCTGTCTGGAACGAACGAAAGTTGAGCTGATGGAGGACAAAAGTATTTTCAACTTCAGCCTCAAATTACAGAACTTGGATAGTAGACACAGTTGGATCACTCAAAGTAGCTTTTCGAACTCTGAAAACACAATCTCTGTTGCTTTATCAGTACCAATCACTTGATTACAACTGATGAAAAATAAAGTTGTATGATGATATCGTTTGGTTTGGAGTTTGTATATTTTCCAAGCAGCGATGCATTGTTGAACTGTAATCCAGGGTTTTCACAGCTCATGGCAGACATATTTTATTTCACACTAGCTGACCCGGCAAACTTCGTCCCGCCCAAAATTTGTTTTTTGTTATCAATACCTTCAAACATTCACGTTTTCTTACTAAGCGCAAGTTCATGAGTCCAATCGCAGAACTGCTCAGTGATCGACTCTAATTTGGTTCCTTTTGCTTGATTAATTTTCGAGTTATGCAGAAATTTATTTTTTATTTGTATGACAGCCTACCCTAAGAGAGAGGAAGGTGTGTGGGACCCCCATAGAAACATTTACTGCATCCTTAAGCCCCCAAATGCCAAATTGGGTTTCGTTTGATTGGTTAGTTTTCGAGTTACGCAGAAATTTGTGTCTCATTTATATGGCAGCCCCCCTCCCCCCTCAGAGAGACGGGAGGGGTGTCTATTCGCCATTGAAACGTTTTGTGGCCCCTAAAACCTTCGCATGCCAAATTTGGTATTTTCTTGATTAGTTTTCGAGTCATGCAGAAATTTATCTTTCATTTGTATGGCAGCAACCCTTAGAGAGGGGGTGGAGTGTCTAGCCACCGAGAAAACATTTATTGCGCCCTAAAACCTCCATATACCTAAATTGGTTTGGTTTGCTTGATTAATTCTCGAGTAATGCAGAAATTTGTGTTTCATTTGTATGGCAGCCCCCCCTTAGAAAGGGGGGAGGGTGTATCTAACCACCACAGAATCATTAATTGCACCCCAAAACCTCCAGATGCCTAATTTGGTTTCATTTGCGTGATTAATTCGCGAGTAACGTAGAAATTAGTGTTTCATTTGTATGGCAGAGCCACTCCATCCCCCACACTAATAGAGAGGGGAGGAGTATGTAACTCCCATAGAATTATTTATTGCACTCTAAAACCTTGACATGCCTAATTTCGTTTAATTTGCTTGATTAGTTCTTGACTAATGCAGAAATTTGTGTTTCATTTGTATGGCAACCCCCCCTTAGAGATGGGGGTGGAGTGTCTAACCACCACAGAATCATTTATTGCACCCTAAAACCTCCAGATGCCCAATTTCGTTGCATTTGCGTGATTAATTCGCGAGTAACGTAGAACTTTGTGTTTCATTTGTATGGCAGCCGCCCTACGAGAGAGGGGAGGAGTATCTAACCACCACAGAATCATTTATTGCATCTTAAAACCTCCAGATGCCTAATTTCGTTGCATTTGCGTGATTGATTCGCGAGTAACGTAGAAATTTGTGTTTCATTCGTATGGCATAGCCCCTCCATCGAACCCCCCCCCCCCTAAGAGAGGGGGGAGGAGTATGTAACTCCCATAGAATTATTTATTGCACCCTGAAACCTTAACATGCCTAATTTCGTTTAATTTACTGGTTTAATTCTCGAGTAATGCAGAAATTTGGGTTTCATTTGTATGGCAGAGCACGAAAAATTCAACTTCCAGAACCATCTTAGATTTCGCTTTTGTATTAAATAATGTATTGAAAAATTCAAGGTTGTCAACAAACAATTGTTTGTTCGAGCAGTGAACAATTGAATTGTGTTGTGCGAGCACATATCAGTTGTGTTTCCGGAAGAATTTACATGGCTGATCCTTTGAAGGTTTTTGGAAGAAAAGGCTGATCATTCTTATGAAAAGGAATTCGAGGTGAATGATCTGTGGAATTATTCTTTAATAACGCCGTTCTTTCAGTATGCAACGTATTTTTTTCTAAGTATTCGGCCATGGATGAAGATTTTGCAAGAACCGTATCGTACCGAATTCGTAGGACCAATTTGATTTTGCAAACTCTGATAACATAAAGAATCTTTATGCAGTCAGTGTCTCTATTGAAAACACTTTGATGAGATGGAAATTGCGGAAGTTGGTTTTGTATGGGTATGATAGAATCAACATTCGGAAAAATGATCTAAAACAGCACAAACTTCTCTAACAACGATACTCCACTAATATTTGAAAGAACCATGACACACGAAGGCCATGTTATCTTTAAAGACCCTTGTGTTCTTCCGGAAGCTATCTTCAGAAAGATAACTAGAGTACAGTTGCTTAAATTTTAATCTAGATATGCTCTTGATAAGGCAACCTTTGGCACAGCCTAGCCATTAAGAATCTGTGTTTCTCTGTCTCCCTATCTTCCATGGTTAGGTCCATTCCCAAGACGGGAGGTTATCATATTTGTCATACGCGCTGCCGGAGCGTCGTGCTAATTGAACTATTCCATGTGTTCCTATGTAGAATATCAAACTAGAATCAAAATTTCCTCTCGGAAGACAATGCTGTAAGCCTTCAGTTCCGGGTCTTTCGGCTGTATGAGCAACAATCCCTGCTCACATTGAGTACTTTTGCGGCAACTCTCCGTAATGACTTGCCATTTTACGATTCCCCGAAGATGTCGTTTCTTCTCCGTTAAGTTCACACGCATGTCTGTACAATTCTACGTATAAGGAGGTAGGAAGCAAAGGAAGGCACTGTTCTCCACTAAAGGATTGTTGTGCCGAAAATTGTCACCCAATGTCGAATGGATCCCAAAGTAGATTCATGACTATACTGCAGCATCCGGTGAGATGGCGGAAGATTTGTATAGGACATGGTTTTTCAACCCGTTCGAGACGAACTGAACATGAATGGCAGTTATGTTTGCGTTGGAAGGACACATGATCAGGATAACAATGTCGATGTCATACAAACAACATAGAAAAAAACGTACGTTCGTAGAGTGGGAGAGCAGTTGTGTTCTCTCCTGTCATTGGGTTCCAGCGAGGTACGTTCACGGACGATGGGAAATCAAACGCGAATGATGTGGATTATTGCGGTAGGTTAACAGAAAGTTATGGTAGTAGTATAATATCTAGCGTTGAGAAACAATCATCAAACGTATTTAATTACTCAATTTACCGTTAATCGTGACAATAATCCGATAAAACGTTTACATAGTTCATAATAGAGATAATGGTTGCTAAAGGACAACGGTTACTCGATCTTGTCGAGATTATTTGGGCCCAATCCATGAGCTTATGTACCAATAAACAAAATTATAGAGCGTATTATTGGTTGGACACTAGGAAGGTGAAAGGCGATCTCAGAGTAAAGTGAGAAGTATTTAGGAAATAAACTAACATAAAAGTTAATGTATAGCTTTCTACAGTGCGGTCAAATTCATGTTGACTACACTTTGGGCCTGATCACGAACGTAACTTCACGGTGAAAACGAAATGTTTTGAATGCAAGGTTATATAAACTTCATCTCGTTTTCCCCGTGAAGTGATGTTCGTAATCAGGCCCTTTTTTGATTTCGTGAAGTGACAACTCTTGTGAATAATAATAGAATAATAACGAAAGTTATTATTCGTTCATTCCGAGTTCGCTTAGCGTGTTGTACTTCTGGTACAGTTTGCGATGAAATACTCTTCTTATTTACTCCAAATTTTGATCGTTCGGCTAAAAACGGCTAAGCGTATCACTATGAAACGTTCACAGGAGTTTTGAGGATAACTAGGTTAAAAATTTGTCTGGGAACATTACCACTTACTGCAATATTTGCAGAATTACTGAAGAGTTTGGAAACACTACCAAAAGTCTGTTTTTGGCACATTTTTGAAATCAATGCAAAAAAAATTGTTTTTTCGTTACAAATTAGCCTTGTATACAATTTCCTGGAGTTTCCAAAACGAGCCGAGCAATCATTATTTATTGAATCATAATACACGAATGTGAAATTTTTCATTCAAACAAAATATTTCTGTATTGAAGGATTCCACATGAATGATAAGGATCGGATAAAAGCTGGTTTATAATGTTAGTTAATTATGTTAGTCCTCAAAAACTTAAAGAAAAACATAAAGAAATCGATGTTTTATTTCTTTCCATTTTTTATTTTATTTCACCAAGATAAAAACAGTATTCATAAAAAAATTCTAAACATTAAGCTTTAAAATGATATACACTCCTCCTTCTTGCGTTGATTTTTTTACAAAGTTACAGCATTTCAAAAATCACCTAAAAATTTACAATTCGTGATTTGTTCATCTAATTTTTTTCGAGTGTATATCGAAATTCTAGGGAAACCAATAAACAGCATTTGATTTGTGATAATTTATTCCTACGAGCGAACAGTTAAGAGCTATCAATTGCGAGAATCAACTTACGTCTCATTCTTTTCTCCGTATTATTGGATAAATCCACTTCGATCTTTAAAGCCAATGCACAATGGTCCAGGAGATGCATTTAAGTGGAAATTAGCATTTAGAGCTCGACTGTTATTCTCTAGATAAAAACTGTCTTCGACAAAGTTGTGACATATGATAGAGCGCTCATTTTCATGTTGCCAAAAATAGAGTGACCAACATTTTCGATGAAATAAAAAATCTAACTTTCATATTTCTATAGATAGGGGTAAACATAGTTCGACAATATTGTGGTTCCAGTTATTTGAAGCATCTTTGTGAAACAAAGTTTTTTTCAAACTCTTGAAATAATCGATATAGCGCCTTTTTGCTAAGTTGCGTTAAGGTTACCATGAAAAAATAGTTTTTTTTGCTCTAACTTTTATATTCCAAATTCTACATACAAACTGTCTTCGAAAGATTTTTAGAACATACTAATACAAACAACTTAGCAACTTAGAATAAAGGCTTATTTCAAGAGATAGAAAAAAACATTGTGCTACAAAGATTTCTCAAATAACTGAAACCACAACATTGTCGAGCTATGTTTACCTCTATGTATAGAGATAGGAAAGTTAGATTTTTTATTTCATCGAAAATGTTGGTCACTCTATTTTTGGCAACATGAAAATGAGCGCTCTATCATGAGTAACAACTTTTTTTTTTTTTATAAATTCGTTTATTTTTACAGGCTCAGTTACATAAGTTTAAAGGAGCCGAAATCTTAAATATATTTTTAAAACTATATATATGAACAATTTTCTTAAATCTATGGTTAGTAATGTGGGAAACCGATTACTCGCGGTGGACTCGAGATTAGAAGGGTAACATATTTTTTTCAGGAAAAGGATGGGGTATAAGGAAATTATTACAATGTTGATAATCACACACACTCAATTCTTAAATCTATTCGTACATCTGTTGTGAATTTACATTTCATTCTCCTGTTTATAGCAAGCGGACCAATTACTCACAAAGGAAGAAATGGAGGGTATAAGGATATAAGGATAATCACACACGAACATCGATAGATTTAAGGAAAACATATATTTGGGACATGTAATCAAGGTCTAACCGAGCCAACACATCTCTCACCGGCACATTGGGCTGCCTTCCTCTAGCCCGAAGGGAGTTCTCTAAATTCAATCTGGCAACAAGATACACCTCACACGACCAAACAACGTGTTCGATGTCGTGGTAACCTCGGCCACAAACGCAGATATTGCTGCCGGCCAGATTGAAACGAAAGAGTAGCGCGTCTAACGAACAGTGATTGGACATGAGTCGGGAGAAGGTGCGAATAAAGTCCCGACTCAAGTCCAGACTTTTGAACCATGGTTTGAGGCTAACCTTAGGGATAATCGAGTGAAGCCACCGGCCCAATTCATCTTCGTTCCATTTGCGTTGCCAGTTAGCGATGGTATTTTTACGGACTAAAGAGTAAAATTCATTGAAGGCGATCTGACGCTGATAAATATCGCCTTCAATCGCACCTACCTTTGCTAATGAGTCAGCCCTCTCATTACCCGGAATCGAGCAATGAGAAGGGACCCACACAATGGTAATGACATAACAGCGTCTGGATAAAGCACTCAAAATTTCTCGTATTCTCTCAAGGAAGTACGGCGAGTGCTTTTCCGGCCTCACTGAACGGATAACTTCGACGGAGCTAAGACTATCCGTTACAATGTAATAGTGTTCAACAGGTCGTGAGGCGACGCTGTCCAGCGCCCAGTGTATCGCTGCCAATTCAGCAATATACACTGAGCAAGGAAACTGAAGACTATGGGAGGTGCTGAAAATTTTGTTGAACACTCCAAATCCTGTGAACTTGTTCATAGTGGACCCATCAGTAAAGTACATATTATCACAATTGATACCCCCATACTTTGCATCGAAGATCGTTGGAGCGATCCTCGATCGTTGATAATCTGAATATTCATGGATATCTTGCTTCATGGACAGATCAAAATGTACAGAGGAATTGATGTAGTCAGAAAAACAAACACGGTTGGGAATATACGAAGAAGGATCAACCTGCATGGAGATGAATTCATGATATGGGCTCATGAATCCAGAGTGAGAATTTAGCTCGATCAGCTGCTCAAAATTTCCGATCACCAATGGGTTCATAACCTTACACCGGATGAGGAACCGAAGAGATAATAAATTGAAGCGATCTTTTAGTGGGAGTACGCCTGCCAAAACCTCGAGGCTCATGGTATGCGTTGAGGGCATACATCCCAACGCAATACGGAGACAAAGATACTGAATTCGTTCGAGTTTAATGAGGTGTGTTTTGGCAGCTGATTGAAAACAGAAACTGCCATACTCCATCACTGAGAGAATAGTTGTTCGATACAACATTATAAGATCTTCGGGATGGGCTCCCCACCAGGTGCCGGTAATTGTACGGAGAAAGTTTATTCTTTGTTGGCATTTTTTACTCAGATACCTAATATGGGCCCCCCAAGTACATTTGGAGTCGAACCAGACCCCAAGATACTTGAATGACATAGCATGAGTGATCGGTTTACCCAAAAGTTGAAGCTTTGGTTTTGCTGGTCTATGCTTCCTAGAAAAAATCACCATCTCTGTTTTCTTCGTGGAGAATTCGATCCCTAGCCCAATGGCCCAGGTTGAAAAATTGTTCAAAGTATCTTGTAAGGGTTCTTGTAGGTCGGATTCTGTTGATCCTACGACAGAGACCACTCCATTATCTGCAAGTTGTCTTAGGCTGCAATTTTGTGTAAGGCAATTGTCGATGTCGCTTACAAGTAACAACTTTGTCGAAGACAGTTTTTGTCTGGAGAATAACTGTCGAGCTCTAAATGATAATTTCCACTTAAATACATCTCCTGGATCATTGTGCAATGTCGAATCGATAAAGGTTCAATTCAAATATTGAATCTACTTATGCTACGACAGTTTTCTTTGTTTGATTTTTTTCTTCTTCTTTGCATCAGCAGCTACAGTCCCATCATTATGGTGGTTGTTCTTACGAGCATACATATATGCGTACGTATAATGCCTGAGGTTAAACATGTAGCTCGAAATGTAGCATATAATTGGATCGAGATTACTGTTTCCACGAACAACAATCAATGCTACCCATCCATGTATCGATATACCTAAAGCAATTTTATAATACGGAGATGAGCTTTGTATTATGCATAAACTTTTTCGTGAACGAGAACGAAAAATACTTCGATTTATTACGTAAAAACTCTTGTTAACATTCATTATAGTTACACTACAGAAATAATATCTCATGTGGTGTCAAATTTACGTTCTTGAGGACAAAAAATAAACCAAAGTATCAGCAGCTTCTCTCTCGCATTCATTTCCGGCACAAACCATTCTTTTTCCGAAGAAATCTCATCACCATCTGCCCATTCGGCTGCGAAAGATTGGGATTAGGAAAGCTTTGTCATGTATCATTCACTGCCTCCCACCATCAGCAGAAATGGCGCGGAATTGAAATGACACTAGAACCGTTTGCATTATTCTGGCATGTTTGTTTCTCCTCTATTTTCCTCTCCTCCGGAAGATTGACCCGGAGTGCAAAATGGCTTTTGTCCTCACAGGGATTTTCTCGGGGTTTCTTTCTGTAAATAGCTCGACTTTAGAGCGGCTTATGATGAGGACACGTTGTCATCCGTCGTCTCCAGGGCAACTGGTAGCCTAGAGCTGCTGGTGAGAATTTTTGGTTCTGTATTCGGAAACCGTTAGGATCTGATAATCTGTCAAGAACGAGTGTTTATCCAGCGTTCGTATTTCTTCCCTGTGGCTGATGTGTCACACTTTAATGCACGTCCCATGAGTTTTAGTGGAATATATTCGGATATTGAGAGGTTTAGACTGCACACCGTTTCACTATGGTACGATTAAACAAAGTTAAAATTGAATCTAATAGGAGGTATCGCTTTCAAATCAATTCCTTATTCAATATCCTAAACAAACTAGACATTATATCAAATCATAAGTGTTAATGTGATACATCTCCTGTTAGCTATAATATTCTGATGCCCATCGAAGAGTTTCCGTTTAGAGCTGGAGTGAACGAATGGAATGAAGTGGCATCATCATCAGCTGCTTTCCAGGCATAGTTTCCATTCTCGAGGAAACGTACGGCCCCTGTCTTGCATATGTGTCGGTTGGGTAATTTCCGCCCGTTTCGATCCCAAACAAATACTCTTTTGATTGGCTTTTATTACCGCAATTATGGCGCAGGACAAATCGCTTATCCTGGCCTCCGCTAACAGTCCAATTAATTGTCTGTCTCGCAGAGTGTATCCTCTGGTCACTCGCCAGGGTGGATCTCGTGTGACCCTGCGTCATCACTTCCTCCGATATCGAAGCTTATCACATGGCGGGTCAAACATTTTACACATCCCTTCTCTACTGGCGCTCTGACGTATTCACATTCGTTATGATAACGATACGTGCAGCGAGAAGAATGGCGAAATTAGTTTTTATTACCTCATAATATTTTATAGTGCATTCTATCGCATCCGAAAGACCACCACGGACGATATGATATAAAGGGGCCCTGGTAGGACACAACCATTCACGCCGCGGCTGTAAGCAGCCGCAACACCACAGCCTGTGAAGAAAACTGCAAAATATATAGCTGTTAGAGATGAAACGATGCTGAAAGGATGGAAAAAATCGGACTGGCGTGGAGATTTTGCACGATTACACAGCCATATCTCAAGCACGAGGAAGCGCCGAACTAGTCCTTTTTTTTTGTTTTTTGGATGTTACAGTAGTTGGTTTGTTGACGTTAAGCTGTATTTGGAGAAAGGAAATGCACATGACAGAATTATACGAATGGGAATATATCGTAATAATAAATCGTCGTACTTTTCTGCCGAAGACAGCGGGAATAAATTGGAAGGCTGTAAACCACAAAGAGGAAGGAAAATTAAAAGTTAAAAAAAACTATCTCTTATTTATATTTTTCTTGTTTTCCCATAAATCGAATCAACGGTTCAATCTTGTGCTTTTATCCGCTACCGTTTTCAACTATACCATTACGTACTTTCGGCTGCCAAATGCCTTGACAATAATAATAGGAATACCGGTAAATTTCTTCGTTTTTTTCAGAAATTAATGCAAAAATGGTTACAAATTTAATATTCAAAGTATTGCCCATCGCTAGTCACAACTTTCTCCCATCTTTCTGGCAATTCACGAATCTCTTTGCGGAAATAAAGCCTGTCCACGTTAAATTTCGGGCACCAAGATGATGCCAGTAAAACAAAAATTCACGTAATACAACAAAACCGATTGTTTATTTCAGTGAAATAGACTTATATCTAAACCAAGGAAAGCTTACTTCGATGTTAATTACGTTGGCTGTAAAATTCACAAACTTTCTTGGGAACATCTGCCATTAGGTTCCGTACTCCGTATCTTCAGATATGCTGGGGGCGGCGTTTTTCCATCTCCTCTTGAAATCATTGATGCCATTCGCTTTCTTCTTAGTTTCGAATAGTTTTCGCTTAATCAGAGCCCAGTACTTTTCCACTGGGCGAAGTTCTGGACAGTTCGGTGGATTTGCTGTTTTTGGCACACATTTGACCTCATGTGCATTATACCATTCCAGGATGGATTTTGCATAGTGACAACAGGCCAAATCTGGCCAAAACAACGCGTGAGAGCCGTGGCTTCTTATGAATGGTAGCAACCTCTACTACTAGATTTGGATTTTCGGCCACAACTGTATACGGCCTGCCAAACCAAGTACTTTTTGAGGAATTTAGACTGCTTCTTGGTCCGGAAACACTCGGCTACGACATTCCTTTGCATTGCAGTATAAAAAGCGAGACCCGGAAGCTGTTTAAAGTTTTCGAGAATATAAGTTTCATCGTCCTTTCTGGTGCATGAACATTTTTGCAAGAACTGGGTGTAGAGCACCTTAGCACGGCTTTTTGCAGTGAAATTTTGCTTATCATCACGATTGGGCACCTTTTTCAAACACGGTACTCTTCGACAGTTTTAGCTTTTTGGCGAGATCGCGTACCGACAGTGTTGGATTTTGCTGCCGTTCGTGCAAAATGCGTTTGTGTACTTCCACTTGATTCGACGCCATTATACCAAACTGAAGAAGAATGTAAACATGTTGGACATCGAAATAAAGAGGAGGGTTTCAGCTGTCATGTAAGTGAAAAAAGAAAAAAAAAAGGCGGTCAGTTTTGAAGTGCAGTTAGCGACGGTGGAATTTTGCTTTTCGATTTTATGGCGAGATTAGAGAATTTTGAGTTTGTGGTGAAGAAGTTGATCGAAATCAATCATCTGTGGCCGATCAGGAAGTGACGCAAAAGTGCCAGAAAAGCGTATCGATTTGTATGGCATTTGGACTTGACTATGCCAGTGAATTGTAGAGGAAGTGCTAGCTGATAATAGTCGTGAAATTTAAAAAGAAAAGCAAGAAGTGAGAGATGGCGGAGATAGCGGAGTGAAACAGAGCAGAAGGCTTGATTCACGCGATGTTCCATCGAAGGTAAGTGCGACATAATAGAGAGATCGTGAATTGTAAGCTGTGTGTTGGTGCGAGAACTTTCGGATATTGTTTTGCTCCGAAAGCTCTCGTCTAAGTTCTTGGCATGCATATGATTTGCCAGTGTTGGCAGTTAGCTTGATAATTTTCCCTCTTGAGTAGGAAAAAATAAAAGTTATAACACTGTTTAACCAAGCTATGTTGCATCGTTTTTGGAAACAAAGAGAAAAAAAAAAGTTTTTTCGGACCACCCTAAAATGGAAATGGTCACCTTAACGAGAAAATTAAAAAATACGGGTCTAATATTTTGCGAAACAGAACAAAACTACTTTTCACGAAAATCTGAGAACCACTTTATCGGTTTGGCATGGAATGCGAAAAAGGAACACCAAATGTGTTGGTAAGTGCAAAACCCGTGGTAGGAGTGGTCAGATTTGAGCCGACTTTATTCTGTTGTATTCGTCTCTGCCCGTAGATCAATGTTATGATGAGGAAGCATTCGGATTTTTTTCAAAAACCTTGAGGATTCACATAATAAAACTCATATGTCCTACAATATCATCGTTGTTGGTCCAAAGCTCAACTTCGTAAACGCGAAATTCAGTTTGCGGAGTTGAGCTTCATGTTCTGTGGGTATGAACCGAAAAGATTGTCAGGCGGAATGACGTGTTTTGAGAATAAAAATTATGAATGAAAATTTACTTTTCTGTATCCAACATGTATTTCATGTAACGGAGAAACATGTTATTTACAAGTTAATCAAGAATCTTGTGCGAAAATTGTGTCTGGAAATAAATTTATGTTATAATGACGAGTTTTGGTAGGAGTAACAGGTAATATAAATTATACATTATATTGAAATATACAGCCATTCCATGTCAAACCGATATAGTGGTTCTCAAGTTTTCGAAGTGGAAGAGAAGTGGAAGATTTGTTCTCTATCGCAAAATATCAGATCTGTTTTTTTTAGTTTTTCGTAAGGTTGCCCATTTCCATTTTAGGTCGGTCCGAAAAATCAATTTTTCGCCTTTTTCCCAAAAATGAATTATTTCGAAAATTCATCACTTTTGAAGCACTTGACCGATTCAGATGATCGATATATCAAATTGAAGCAAATAGTCCAGACTTCTTTGAAAAAATATTACATTTGTGAAAAATTTGGATTTTTGTTTCAGTGATTATTGATTGTGTTAGTTTTTCATAGTTTTCTCGGTTAAATATAGAGGACGCTATATCTATACATATAAAAATGGATTTCTGTCTGTCTGTCCGTCTGTCTGATTTATATGGACTCGGAAACTACTGAACCGATCAACATGAAAATTGGTATGTAGGAGTTTTTGGGGCCCTGGAAGGTTTTCGTGATAGTTTGAGACCCCTCCCTCCTCTCTAAGGGGGGGCTGCCATACAAATTAAATACAAATTTCAACATAACTCGGAAATTAATCAAGCAAATCAAACCGAATTAGTCATATTGAGGTTCTAGGGTGCACTAAATGTTTCTATGGTGGTTAGACTCTCCACCCTCTTCTCTAAGGGGGGGCTGCCATACAAATTAAACACAAATTTCTGCATTACTCGAGAATTATTCAAGCAAATGGAACCCAATTAGGCATATTGAAGTTTTAGGGTGCAATAAATGTTTCTATGGTGGTTAGACTCTCCACTCCTCTCTCTAAGGGGTAGCTGCCATACAAATGAAAGACAAATTTCTGCATAACTCGAGAACTAACCAAGCACAATTTGGGATGTGGGTTTTTTGGGTATGAGAAATGTTTCTATAATGGTATGACACCCCTCCCTCCTCTGGAATGGAGAGAGGGTCCCATAAAAATATTACACATATTTCAATTAAAAATATTCCAACCAAACATGACAATTGAAAATTTTCGGAAAACTCTGAAGGAAAAAGGGAAAATTCGGAAAATTAAATTCCCATATGTTCTACAACTACATAGTGACAAGTGCTGTTAGTCTATTTGAAGTTTTCGCTAACGAAATTGATCTTTGTTCGAAACTGGAAATGGAATTTAATGTTGATGAAACGCACACCTATCTATACAAAAAAAAGGATCGCCGGAAGTGTTGATAAGAGCAGAACTCGAGGAAGGAATTGTCCGATTTAGGGCTGTCTTTATTCTATCATATTTTCTGTATCAAACGTTTATTCCATGTAACGGAGAAACATGTTATTTGCAAGTGGTTGAAAAATTTTGAATGAGAATTGTGTCTGAAAATAATCTGATATTATAATGATGAGTTTTGTTAGAAATACTAGGAATTATATAGCTAGTTTTTTATATTTTTTGTTGAAATATTTTTGACGTAGGACTACGTCTAACCGGAAGATATAGGGGGTGAAATGGAAATCTAGGCACTGAACAAGTAGGAAAAAATGCAAGATTTGGAACGCTTATAACTCGAGCATTTCTCAATAGATCGCAAAGGTTTTTGCATCAATTGATAGGAAATATATCTACGCATCTATCATAACGAATAACATTTCATTTTTCTTGAGATAAATAATTGAATAATTGTGAAATATCAAGCATTGTCAAAATGCACTATGTGCCCATTTTTTATTGGTCCATTTTGTGCTCCTCAAATCGAACCGACCAAAACGGGCAACCAGAGCAGCAGCGAAATAGAATGAACCACGATTGGAAAGGAAAAAGAAAAAAATGAACGAAACATTGGTCGCAGTCTCACACATGCGTATTTCTCGAGCCAGCCAGTCAGCTTAAAAATCCCCGCTCCGCTGCCGTAACGATCATTCTCATTCAAACCGTACACCACATCGGTTCCCATCACAACACATCAACAAACCAACCCAAGCAGCCATGTCTGGACATGGTGAAGGAGGAAAAGTGAAGGGAAAGGCAAAATCCCGCTCGAACCGTGTTGATCTGGAGTTCCCCGCAAGGGTACCTAGGCCGAGCTCGTTAGTACCAGTGCACCAGTTCACCTAGCCGGCGTTATATAATTTCGGCCGCCGAAGTGATCGAGTTAGCTGGTAAAGCTGCTCGCGACGATAAGTGGCGAGTGGCAAACGCAATCGTAAAACGGCATCAGGTAGCAGAAGAGAAAAGTTTGTTCTTTATACACACTGCTTTGGTGGCAAATCCAGAACAAGGCGGCATCGAGGGCGTTCGAAATGGTTTTTTTCAAAACCACGAGTACTAAGTTTTCTAAATTGGAACCATTCCATAAAACAAGGCGCTTTTCAGTGCCATTAAACCTTCCAAAAAAGAGTTTAGGAAATACAGTTCAATGCTTTCTAAAACAATATCCAAAATAATAATAAAACACAAATTGATTTTTTCATAATTTGTTTGCCAGGATATGATGAGTATGTGAATTTGGCAGTTGTTCTGAGCTTATTGATTTTCACCAATTCTTAAATTGCTTCTAGATTGAAAGTACAGTAATTTACACTTATCTCGACATTTAGCTAATTGGACGGACCAGTAATGCGACATATTTAGTTGGACATTTTTGTAAACATAGAGTTCGGGGTCCAAATTATGACCCCACATTGAAGGTCGACACTGTACCACTGTCATCGCAAATGTTCAATTACAGGTTAAAATTACCTCCAATCCGATACTGAGTGGTGGTAATGCGACGTGCCATTGAATGTAATTTACTGTAAAATATGTCACAAGCTGGATGGGAAGAAATTTTCCAACTGTGAAAGCTGTGGCGAGTGGCAAATGCAATCGCTAAACAGCAAGGTTTAGCCGAACAAGATGGGGATGTCGAGTGATAACAAAACAATAAACTCTTTAGATTGAAGATAATTTTGTGATCCTGAAAAGGACCCTTTTTAGCCTGCATGTGAATCCAACGAGCGAACAAATCGTAATGAATGTATTTTTTTGCCATCGCTCCCTTTTAACGCTCATTCGTTCGTCTCGTTGGACTCGCCCCTCTGGCTGAGTCCGCCGATTTTTCTCTATCCTGTGAGTGTGTACCGCTAGAGTATAAAACACGCGGACCCCAAACAATATCTTATTTTCTTTCAAACCGTAAACCCGTGTGGTTGTACGGCATCAGCATCGTGGACGTAACAAAGGAGGACAAGTTAAGGGAAAGGCAAAGTCTCACTCGAACCGTGCAAGTCTCCAGTTCCCTGTTGGTCGCATTCATTGATTGCTCCGCAAGGGTAACTAGGCCGAACGGATTGGTGCCGGAGCACCAGTATACCTAACAGCGATTATAGAGTTTCGGCCGTCGGAGTACTCGAGTTGGCTTGCAAAGCTGCTCACGACAATCAGAAAACCCGCATCAAGAACAGAGCAGCTTCGGTTCGGCGCTCATCAAGGCAACAATTAGTTTCAGTGAGTGGCAAAGTGTTTCTCCGGCACGTCGCATCAAATGTAATTTACTGAACAACATGTCACAAGCTGGATGGGAAGAAATTTTCCAACTGTGAAAGCTGTGGCGAGTGGCAAACGCAATAGCTAAACAGGAAGATTTAACCGAACAAGATGGGAATATCGAGTGATAACAAAAACACAACACCAAAGGTTCTTTTCAGAACCATCAACATATTCATGAAGAGTAAACAGTAAACTAATCCATTTTTAAGGTACATAGGTAGGTATTCACGTAGGAGAAGAAAATAAAACAATATATTTAAAATATATATTTAACAAAAGCTGTCCCCTTTGTATAGTCCTACGTCACTCCGGTTATGTCCCCGACATTACCCACCCGTCTTTTTTTACATAACATATTCATAAATGAAAGATGGTTCATCTTCCGTTTTTGAGTAATGATTTTTCAAATTTAACTTGTTTTCAGTCTTCTTTAAATATTCCTATGCCACTAGACTAGATGCGATTAGAATCCATTTTCTTCGCAAGTGTAATATTTTTTCAAAAAAGGCTAGCTCTTTGACTTCAGTTTCATATGTCGATTATCTGAATCGGTCCAGTAGTTTAAAAGTAATGAATATAAAAAAAATAGTTTTGGAAGAAAAGTCAAAAAATGATTTTCTGGACCATTGGTAGTCTTTGAAAAACCATAAGTTTAAGACGACAAAAATCGCATTTCTGATTTTTGAATATGTTATGTAAAAAATCCTCAGCTTTCATGAAAAAATATAAAAAATATAGCTCTCTCTAGTCCAAAATCATGAAAACATCAAAAATAAAATACAATCACTAATTACAAAAGTACAATACAACTTTTTTGCAAATGCAATATTTTTTGAAATAAGTTCTAATTTCTTTAATTTGATAGGTAGATAGTCCTAATCGGTTCTGTAGTTCAATATTTTTTTTGAATTTTTGAAAACAAGTCATTTTGGAAAAAAAGTTGAAAAATTGATTTTTTGAACCACCATAAAATCAAAATGTTCACCCTAACGAAAAAATAAAAAAAATACACGTCTAATATTTTGCCAAAAGGAACAAAACTGCCACTTTTTTCCTTTTTTAAATCATATTCGAACTAATATAACAAACAAATATTACCGTTCTGAATCATATTTCGGACGCTTAAGGCATATGATGCAGAAAACAGATCTAAACTTTATGCACAGGTATTATTTGGTTGATATTTTTAATAAATTAGTTCGATATGCTTTTAAGCTTTCTACTTTGGTATCTATTTGATTGAAAACATAAAAAAAATCATCGAATAAAATGCTTTTCAAATGAAGCGAATAAGAATCAAACTTCGGATACTATTTATAAAAAATCAAATTTCGGACAGATTGAATTCAAATTTCGGACACTTTATTTTGTAATTTTTTGAACAAAAATTACATTTCACTTGATTATATTTTATAGTCAACTGCGAAACACTTACCAAGCAATCACAGTAAACTGTTAACGATGATGAGAACTGTTGAAACAAGGGAGAAATTTAAATATTGATGAACGGGTAAATTCTGCGTGCTCACGCTAAACAAACGTCAAACACAAACGATAGTGAGTAATGTTGTTAGATTTTTGCCGATTATGTTAAAATTCAAATATAGTTCTCATATGAAATGATAGTGAAACCAAGGGATGTCTCTAAAGGAGCAATTGTGATATCAATTTTATAGTTATATCATCAGTGTATTAAGCATTTCAAGATATTAGAACAAAGTGTCCGAAATATGATTCAGAACGGTATTTGCAAACCATAATTTTCAGAAATCATTGTCTCACTATGAATCACAACTCTCGTTATAACAAACTAATAAATAAATTTAAAGACAAAGGGTAAGCTTCAACACAATTGTGGTTCAGTATTTTTCTTTCCTTCTGTAATGAAAAAGATCCCGAGAACTACCACAATTATCGATATTTTTATATAATTAAGTGTTTTGGGGTACCTTGTTATCTATCAAGAAGATTAGCTACCTCTTGAGTATTAGAGCGTCGAGTGAACTATTCGATGTATTGCATTGATCAACTTCTTCGAAGATCTTTTAATGCGTAGTGAAAGGTTAGCCAATGTTAAAACGTATGAATCTTTTTAATTAATTTTATAGCATAGCGTAGTAAAATAAAACCATTAGTTGCAGTGTATTATTCGAACACGATCGACTCGATTGTCGAGGCGACGTCTTCTTCTTAGATGGCCTCAACTTTAGTAGAATCATGTTCGTTTCGTCAATCACATTTTATTTACTAATATATTGTTCTTACTCGTTTATATTAAACATTTTAAAAACTAACGATTTATGGCACAAAGTATTTCTAGTTTTGATTACGCAGATTACACAGATTTACACAAAAATGATTATCAAATAACGCAAAGAGATTTCCCACCCGACTCTGATTATCCTTCGAAGCAATTGATCTTTTTTTTCACAGCTTCCTTAATCAAGCTTTGGTGCAAACACGCGAAAAAGCCATAAAAGAAAGAAAAATCGGAACCCCTGATGAGCAATCAGGCTCCCGACACCAGCGGCTGTTCTTAATTTCCATCGGCTTAGCTCTAAATTTTCGATTGGCAAAAAATCAATACCACCATTCCGAAGTGTTGATACCGTTTTCCTATCCGTAATCCGCTACTCTTTCATCAGGAGCGCACCTTTTCGATATGATCTACATGAATTGCAAAATTCATTTTCCCCCAGAATTTGGCAGGTATCTGGACTATGTTTCTACTCCGAGCTTGTCTTTATAGGAAGCTACACACCCTTGACCGGATTCCGCACCAGACGGGTGCAAGAAATCCGAAAAAAGTGGAAAAATAAGGCCCGCAGATGTAAATAAAATAAATTGCTTCGATTTTTATCACTCGGCACAAATCTTTCATCTCGCCATATTCAAGAGGGCCTCAGATTCGCTGCGCATCCATGCGTGGTTGTTTTGTAGCTGTTTTGACGTAGGGTTACGTCTTTCGGGAACATATTGGGGTACAAATTGAAAATCGAAAATCGAGCCCATCGTGAAAATTGTCCAATTTTAAACGCTTATTGATCAGTCATTTCATGATGGATTGATAACATTTTTGCGTCAATCGATTTCGGCACTCCATAACATTTTTTTATATAGAAGAAAATAATATATGTCATGAAACTAACTATCGAACAATTGAAAAATCTCAAACCCTATCCTAACGGAAATACCCGCTTATGATTGGTCGCAATTGACGACACATGTGGCGGGTCACTAACAGACACATCAAAACCAAGTTGCCTGGAGGAAATTGGCATTGCAAGTACATGAAAGTAGGGATAGATTTTGTTCCCACCTACATATGTTCCCTAACAGAGACATCAAAACCAAGCTGCCTGAAGGAAATCGGCATTGCAATTACATGAAAGTTCCCACCGAAATGTGCTCCCTAACAGAGACATCTAAACTTAGGTGCCCGGGGGAAATCGGCATTGCAAATATTAGGCTGTCAAAAAAGTCCTGCGGTATTTTTTTTTTTGAATTTTCATTTGTTCATAAAATTAGTTACAATCATCTGTTTTAAGTCAAATATGCGCCGTTTTGTTCGATGACTTGTTCCCAACGAGATGCCAACTTCATAATACCCCTGTTATAGAAGCTCTCTTCCTTATTGGCAAAAAAACTCGGATAGCCAATTTTCACAGGCCTCTTTTGTGGCTAACTTCTGACTACCTAGCTCGTTCGCCATGGACAAAAACAGGTGGTAATCACTTGGTGCAAGGTCCAGACTATACGGCGGATGCAAAAGAACCTCCCATCCGAGCTCCCGGAGCTTCTGGCGCGTCACCAAAGAAGTGTGTGGCCTGGCGTTGTCCTGATGGAAGACAATGCGGCCTCTGTTTATCAAAGATGGTCTCTTCTTCATGAGTGCTACCTTTAAGCGGTGCAGTTGTTGGCAGTACAGGTCCGAATTGGCGTTTGGCCATAGGGAAGCAGCTCATAATAGATTATTCCTTTGCAATCCCACCAAACACACAGCAGAACCTTCCTGGCCGTTAATGAGGGCTTGGCTACCGTCTGAGCCGCTTCAGCGGGCTTCGACCACGATCGTTTGCGCTTCACGTTGTCGTAAGTGACCCACTTTTCATCGCCAGTCACTATCCGCTTCAGAAACGGGTCGATTTTGTTGCGATACAGCAGCGATTCACATGCGTCGATACGGTCAAAGATGTTTTTTTGCGTCAACGTGTGTGGCACCCATACATCGAGCTTCTTTGTGAATCCAAGCTTCTTCAAATGGTTAATAACGGTTTGATGACTTATCCCCAACTCTTGGCCGATGCTACGGCTGCTACTATGCCGGTCTTTCTCGGCTAATTCAGCGATTTTGTCGCAATTTTCGACGACAGGCCTTCCGGAGCGTGGCGCATCTTCGACGACCTCTACATCAGAACGAAAACGTTGAAACCATCGTTGTGCGGTGGAAATGGAAACTGTATCGGGTCCATAAACTGCACAAATTTTATTGGCAGCTTGAGATGCATTTTTGCCTTTGTCATAGTAGTACTGTAAAATATGTCGGATTTTCTCTTTATTTTGCTCCATATTTGCGACACTATAACTCACGAACGACTTAACCAGACAAAACACTGTCAAGGACTATATTATAGCGCGGAAAAATACCTTTCCAACAAGCTATAGTATAACTCGATACAATGAATACAACTAGAACTACGCGCTTACAACGACACCTCGCGGAAATACCGCAGGACTTTTTTGACAGCCTAATACATGAAAGTAGGGGGCATTTTGTTCCTGCTGAAATTTATACCCTAACAGAGACCTCAAAATCAAGCTGCCTGCGGGAAATCGGCATTGCAAATACATGAAATTAGGGGGAGCTTTTGTTTCCACCGAAAAGAGTTCCCTAACAGAGATATCAAAACCTAGGTGCCTAGGGGAAATCGAAATTGCAAGTACATGATAGAAGGGTGAGTTACATTGCGACTTGCAAATACATGAAAGCAGGAGAAGCTTTTGTTCCTACCGAAATGTATTCCCTAACAGAGACATCAAAACCAAGTTGCCTGGGGGAAATTGACATTGCGAATACATGAAAGTAGGGGAACTTTAACAGAGACATCAAAACCAAGGTGCCCGGGGGAAATCGACATTGCAAACATACGCAAGTCGAGGGCATTTATGTATTGCAAGTAAAGTGACTGATACGATTAATTCTAGCAAATAAAATTTAAATTTAGAAATTGAATGTTGGTTGATTCGTGAAATTTCATATTAATGACCGATCGTGTATTGTGAAAAATTTAGCACAAGTGTAAGTGTAACTTTATGTACGAAACGATTTATTTCAATTTTCATAAATCAAGCCGCTCGAGAACGGGCCGTTTGGATTAAGCTGTCTGTTTTGTTGTGTTCATTTTCAGCCAAGGAATGTTTATACGGCGAGCCAAATAGGAAGAGTGAAGAAATATTAGAAAAAGTGATTTCCTATATGCTCTACATATAGTATTAGGTGTTCTTAGTCCAATTAAAATTCGCATGTGGTTGAATAAGGAAGCGAAAATTATAAAATAAAACTACCTTTTCCATTTCAAATATATTTTTTCTATATTTAAGTAACATGTTTTTATTGATGAGAAAAATTGGTAATTGTGTTGGGTATTGGTAATTACCTTATATTACATTGATGAGTTTTTTTTGTTCACTTCATTCGTACATAACACAGGAGGCATCTCGTCTAAACACAGAGGGCGGTTTTCATCATATCTCGTTCCACTTCGGTATCTTTGATCTGATACGAAACATCCAACGACTGTTTACCATCCTTCGGTAATCATCACTCGGTAAACGCTGGTGGAGTGAACAAACAATACCCATAACCAAACAAAACGGACCTTCTCAGGGCCACCAAATCATTATCAAAGAGTTTAACGATGCAATTCTTCAAACATATCCAAAATCAACAGAAAGCCTAACGGAATCCTACGTCAACTATGTGGTCGTGTCTCGGAAACAACCCTCCTTTGACTTTTTTTCTTTTGTCGAACATCACTAGACTACCTGTTGAAAATAGATATTAAGCACGCCCTCTGGCCATATGAGCAATTTGATTTGCTGGTTTACTGTCGCTCGGCAATCCTTTCGTGCGACAACATCAAGGGTAAAGGGTGTGTCACATCAAATTGCATCACGGAAAAAACGCTGTAGAAATTTAATTTTTAGGAATTATATCTTCAGCTTTCGCTAATAATCAGATAAGAGTGTATTGATCACGTTGGCCATGCTTCACTGTCAATTTTTCGTAAATTTGGAAAAATGTCGTCGAACAAAAAAGAGCGTCGTGAATTAATCCTGTGCACTCATTTCGAGATTCCGGAGTTGTCACATCGGGACATCGGTAAGATGCTGGGAATCGTCCAATCCACGGTCAGCAGAGTACTAAAACGATACTTCGAGAACCTAACCATCGACCGGAAGGTGAAGAACGGCAAAAATGGATGCTCCGTCAGTGAAAAAGATCACAAGCGCGTAGTTAAGCAGTTTAGACGTGATCCGAGAAGTTCGGTCCGGGATGTCGCCAATAAGCTGAATTTGTCAAGTTCATTCGTCCAGCGGACCAAGCAGCGGGAGGGCCTGCGTACATACAATGTTCAGAAGGCTCCTAACCGCGACGAAAGGCAAAACATGGTGGGGAAGACGCGAGCCCGGAAGCTGTACACCGAAATGCTGACGAAGCCGCATTGCCTGGTAATGGACGACGAAACCTTAGTCAAAGCGGACTTTCGTCAGCTGCCGGGCCTGTTGTTATTCTCCGCAGAGGACAAATTCAGCGTTCCGGAGAAGATTCGCAAGCAGAAACTATCCAAGTTTGCCAAAAAGTACATGGTGTGGCAAGCGATCTGCTCTTGCGGAAAGCAGAGCACCCCCTTCGTGATGACCGGCACGGTAAACGGGCAGGTTTACCTTAAGGAGTGCCTACAGAAGCGCTTACTACCACTATTGAAGCAGCACGAGGGTCCGACCATCTTCTGGCCGGATCTCGCTTCGTGCCACTATTCAAAGGACGTGTTGGAGTGGTACGAAGCTAACGGGGTCACCTTCGTGCCAAAGGAAATGAACCCGCCCAACGCGCCGGAGCTTCGCCCAATAGAGAAATATTGGGCGATTATGAAGCAGGCCCTCCGGAAGAACCCAAAAGTTGTCAAATCGGAAGCGAACTTCTAGAGAAAATGGATTTTTGTTCAAAAAAAACTACAACCTGACGTTGTACAGAACCTTATGGACGGGGTAAAGAGGAAGTTGCGAGCATACGAGCTTGGGCTCGAAGTATGAATAAAAAGAAAATGACAAAAGTTGTTTAATAGTTTTTATTTTACTCTCTAAAATTTTCAAAAGGATCGGTCTACTGGGCGAATTTCTACAGCGTTTTTTCCGTGATGCAATTTGATGTGACACACCCTTTATTTGGCGCGGTGAGAATAATTTATTTCCGTTCAGAAAGAATCCCATATTAAATGAAATATCCAGAATTTATTATGAATTTACGCGTAATCTGAAGTAGCGGTAAACAGAATGCTTAATCATAGAGGAAATCCGTTCAAGGTGTGGGATGCAGAAGTTATGAGTTATGATGGGATCAAAGCACCAAAACCTAATTTTTCCTCGGGTGGGCGTTGATGTGGAGCAAATGTGAAAGTTTTATTTCTTATTGTCGCACCACAGTCGCACGTGCAGCGTGTAGGCGTATTCATACAATATTTATATTGTGTTGTATGGATACGTCTCAGACAAATCGCGTCTAGAAGGAACTTTGTGTGAATTTAGCATATTGGAGAGGAAGGAGGAAAAAGAAATCCATTATTATCCGGTTGATGGGTGTAGTAACCGATTTTTCGCGTTTTATAAGTGTGATCCGGTAACGCTCGGTGGCGTTAGAAATATAGGTTTTCATACGGAACACTCAGCTCTCATTCAGTTTTGTGAGGACAACGATAGTGGCCTACCAATGGAAATTATATTTTTCACAATAAGCCATACATTTGATTTAACAAGTTGAGCCTTGCGTTGATCTCTAGGGGTCGCGGTTGAGCTTTTAAGTAGGAAAGCGCTGACTCACTGGGACTGACAACTAAAAAATGAGAATATAAAAAAATATATGGTTTGTTTTCGTATGTTTTACAAAATGTGACTACTATCTAGTCGAATTTTTGAATACTTTCTATTTATACAACACTCTTGATGCGGGTTAAAAGTAAAACGCAGCAAGAAAAAATCGTGTTAATAAAAAGGGTTTAAAACAAACAAAAAAAGATAGTTTTTTTTTCAGATTTTGACGGAAAATAGACAAAGTAGACAAAGTAGAAATTTTATTATTTTTAGGGTATCAAGACCAGAGAAATGATCATTTTCTGTTGAACTCACATTTATTGCATTAGCGCTATGTCGACAAGGACATTAAAAATATTTTGAACTCTGCTTTCTGCAGCTCAGCCGATCATTTACTTCCCAAATTGTAATATTTAGGTAATAAGCTGAATTAAGGTAGCCCGGTGTAACGATCGAAATTTCCACGTTTTTTTCATAATTTTTTTTTAACAAGAAAATAAAATACGATCGTTTTGAATTAGTTACATGTTTTTTATAGTGTTTTAAAATATAGAAAAAAAAAGATTATTATTCTGCAGACTTTATTTTAATGAACTTATCTTATAATATACATAAAACAAAAAAAAAGATATAGTATGTTTTTAAGATATTTTTCTTCCGAAAAATGTTGAACAAAATCGATTTTTTGAACCCGTCACACCGGGCTACAACCTTAATTAAATAAATCTCCATGCTTCTAAACACAGTCCACAAGCACCTTAAAACATCCAATGTTATAAAATTGCAAATAATCATTCAAAAGAAATACTTTTTTCTGCTTAGATGGTAGTCATGGAAAAGAAAGTGCGAAATAAGATCTCCTCAACTGCTGTAAAAAATCTATTGTACTCCCTCTATGCTTCAAGGCTCGACATTTTCATCCACGGTTACAGACTTCCAGAGGATAGATATGTCCCTCAGCTATGTGCTCCGGAAATACCCCACTGTCTGCAATGATTCTCGGAAAAGAGCATTAATGCACTGCCGTGTACTACTCCGATGCGATTGCCAAGATAGTTATGTATAATACACCTCCGGGGGCGAATGAGAAATCCTACCGATTGCATCCATATACACCCACACCCCGCTACATCACCGGTACGACAGTAATAGGAAGACACTTCACACGACGGCACAGTGGTAGGAAAACGACAGTGAAAGTTGAAATGAAGCTGGCATTCGTCTCCTCCTAGAAGTGTGGTTTGCTGTCACCACGGTTGATGGACCCCGAAATGGGAGTTTGGTGGAAACATTGTTGCTAGGAGCATATTGCTGGTACGCCACGAAAAAAATTAAACAGCGGTCGTTTCATTTTTGTTTGGTATTGAATTAAGACTGGATTATTTATCGTAGGAATCTTTTGCACGAAGACCAAGTATTTAAACATAATATTCAGTTCATTTCTGCAGTGTGGAAACGAAAATAAAGGTGATATTTTAAGAAAAATTAAGGTGGCATGAGTGCTCTCCATCATCATTATCACAAGTTAATTATGTTATTCTAAAAAATTGTGGGGAATCCCCGATTCGTCCAGTGCCAACGAACGCAAGGAAAAATTACCTGAAAATTGTTCGGTGTTGGAATTTTATCAGCTTGCGTATCATTCATACTCAAATATGAACTCAAATCCGAATTTTCGTATGATAAAAGAGAAGGCTATTAAATAACGAGACAGACACAGCCACAAAAATTACCACTACGTTTACAAAAATCTGTCGTCTTTCAAAGAGATTTATAAACAGAATAGATGACACATCTGATGAACTTCAGAAAATTTGGAGGTGTGTTATCATATCCGATGACACGTTAGGTTTAGATCTTGGTTTCGACACTTATCCAATGGGTGTCCTGCAGCGACAAGCGCTCTCAAATTATCACAAAGTTCAAAACAATAGCTCGAACAAGATAACGCCTTATTGAGCACTGATCAAATGGATCCGCTACAACACTCAGGAAAAAAACAGCCATTCGAACGGAAATACAAAACCTGATAAGCACTTGCTTTATCCGCTCCATTACGGACTGTAATTCGTACATGCTTTGCATATCAATGAATTCAATAGTACCTCATTCAATCCCTTAGCAATTGTTGGCCAAGCAAAATCAACAGCAACCGAACCGATCAGCCAATATAATTACGATTTGACACTCGGCCCATGAAGCTCCTCGGCTTCCTACAAAATTACTCAACGCTTCGTAATTGTCGATAAAAATTTCCCTCTTCCTGTATTATGGTTCTTCAAATTGAAATGCGCTGCTTCCGGTAAAAGTATATCAATTTCAGCGAGAGTATGCCGAGATCTCAATATATTTTTTTATCAATAAACAAGATAATCAGCGACCGTCAGTAACATGAGATGAACAACGAATCATTACAAAAATGCCATGAACTGTTGCCAGTAATAGCATAGCTACCGCCAGGAGCAATTCAAACGGGGAATCGAGATTGTAGATGAATGAGCCCACACACAGCAAGCCGGATGCATCTCCCGTGTGTGGGTGTTTTCTGGACCAGAACCCAAAACGTTTGGTTTCGCTGGGCAACTCGGCGAACGAGAATGAGCATTCCCGAGCAACGTCTGAAGCGGCACAAATGCTGGCACGTTATTCGGATTTCAATTTGCATACCTTTTCTGATGCGGAGAATTTTTTGTCTGCGTTTTCTCGCTAAAAATGGCACGCTTTCTCGTTGCCATATTGGTAATGCTTTTTCATTGTTACGGATTGGTTTTCCAGCATGTTGGACGAATGATGACCAACAACAATCGTTTTATTACAATATTTTTAATCCTACGTATATTAACCCTTTACGTTCGTATGTTTGCCCTCCGCACCAAGAATCCATACTCATATTATACTTTATTCAACAATGTATCAGTTCACACTTTCCTGAACAAATCTTAATCTCTAGTGAGTCTGCTAACGAATTAAAACGGTGCTCTTATGAATAAAAAATAAAGGTACTCAGTATAACTAAAAGCTATCACCCATGTTTGAGTGAAGGCATATTGGAAAACACTATGCATTTTGGCAATGTGTAGATGTGAAAAGCAAGAATCGTTCTATATGTTGAAATTAAAAAAAAAAAGTGGATTATATCTATGATATAATCGCAAGGTTGACATGGGACTACCGTTGCCTTAGTGATCATTTGTGTGTATCAGAGATTGAAATGCTCGCTGATTTCAGTGAAAAAACATCCGTTTTCGCCCACAGGAAAAAAATATTTTATAATATAGGAGGCAAAAGAATGTTATACGTTCACTTTGATTCTCGCGAGAAACGCAGAGCCGATTTTTATTTTTCGGAGAGTTATGACTCCGAGTTCACTTCTTCAGTACAGCTGAAAACATTACATGGAAACATGCGGTGACATCGTATTTCATCGTAAAGTGAAGATGAGAACGGTTAATATTTTTACAATTCAGACGCTGTCCAAATGCAGGTCGTTTATACGCTGTCTAAACAGGCTATCGTTGGTAAAGTTTGCTCTGATTGTTCGCTCCGTATTGTCAGTACTAAATAAGAGACGAAAAAGCATTCTCGTTGAACTTCAGAGGGGGAAATTTTCCCACATCTCTTTCTCTCTGAAAAATAATTTTCGGTGAAAAGGAAGAGACGAAAATTCCAACATTACACGACTCATCGGAAACTATATTGATTGACTGAATACTTATCTAGCAGCCGAGCGAGAATTTCGAGCTCTGGTCGGTATTGATTAAATTATTGATTGAATAACCAGAAGATTTTTACCAGAAAATTTTTAGAAGAAAAATTAAATCCATGAATCCATAAAATTAGCAATTTTAGGAACGGGAAAGACGGCTCGATTATTGTTGAGGGTGCGGCAGGGGATAACATTGAAAACTTGAAAAATAACATAGAAAGTAATCTGGGAGAAAAGTTTAGCGCTGTTGTTCCCAAACCATTAAAACCAAGATTGAAGATATTAGGAATGAGTGATCGATATTCCTCAGACGTTTTCGTTGATCTTTTCAAAAGTCAAAATGATGACATCAAGATTGGAGATGTTAAAATTGTTGCAGAATATGAAAACCCACGTTTAAAGTACAACAAATATAATACGATTATTGAAGTAGATCATGACACTTATGGATGTCTGATGAGTACTCGTAAAGTAAGCATCGGATGGGATAAGTGTTCAGTTGCTGAGGCCTTTAATGTTCTACGTTATTTTAAATGTGGAGAATTCGGGCACAAGAGCAAAGTTTGTAGTAATGAAGATAAATGCTCATATAGCAGCAAGCCTTGGGAATAAGGTGACGTATATTTCAAATCATCACAATTAAAAACGTATTTTCCGTTCCTTTTTTTTCTGTGATTTTCAGTTATATTCAAGACTATTTTTGACGGTATTTCGAAAGAAGCCGGGACGATATACTGAGAAGAAAGGAATTTTCTTGAAGTCGGAATTATTTTTCAAGTTTTTTTTTTTGAGTGTGAAGTTGCCATTGGACCCGCTTCAAGGATTTTAAAAGTTCTCTATCATTCATCTAGATACATTTAAGATAAGTTTTCGTTTTATTTTTCTTTCACGCATACGTATACATATACATATGCATACACATATTTCATTTTATTAATTTTTTTTTTAAATTTTATCATTTAATATTTACGTGTTCTAAAGAATCTTCTCTCTCATTTTTACGACTCTTTCGACTCTTTTTTTTTTGAAAATGGAGGGTAATGAACCCTCCGATGCTGAAATGAGGGTCTTAGACCCTCCTCCAGATGATTTTACGGTTTCTTCAGGAAAAAAACAAAAACAATCGCAGTCAAACTCTTCGTCTGTACCAAATAGTGACTCTGTTCCTCACTCTTCGACACAATCTCTGCCTAATTCTGCTCAACTTCCACGTATTAGACAATACCAGAACGCCCCGGCATCATCGAAAAACCGTTGGGTGGTATTTTTCCGTCCGGAAGGGAAACCTCTAAGAGTATCTCAAATTTGCAAAGACCTGACGTCTAACTACTCAGGTGTCTTAGAAATGACGAAAGTCAATAAAGATAAACTTCGTGTTGTGCTCTCAAATTACAAAGATGCTAACGCGATAGTGAAAAACTCTTTGTTCACTAATGAATATAGAGTTTATATTCCGACTCACATTGTTGAAATCGATGGTGTAGTTACGGAAAAATCTCTTCAACTTCAAGATTTTGTAAAAGCTAAGGGTATCTTCCACAATGCAAATATTCCACATGCTAAAGTTTTGGAGGTGAGATCTCTGAACTCTTTGAAATCTGAGGGTACAGAAAAAAAGTATTATCCTTCTGGCTCTTTTAGAATTTCCTTCGAAGGCACAGCACTTCCAAATTATGTGCTTATTGACAAACTTCGTCTTCCAGTTCGGTTATATATTCCTAAAATAATGACTTGCTTAAATTGCAATCGGTTAGGTCACACTAAAACCTACTGTTGTAATAAAACGAAATGCTCAAAATGTGGAGACGACCATGACGAAGTCACTTGTAACAAAGATGTTGATAAATGTATTTTTTGTGGAGATGTTCCTCATACAATTAAGGATTGTCCGAAATACAAATTACGTTCGATGAAACTCAAGCAATCACTTAAGGATCGTTCTAATCGATCCTTCGCTGATATGCTCAAGGCAGCTTCACCTCAGGTACCCGAGGCTTCAGAAAATCCTTTCTCTCTTTTATCAGAAGATGATGATTCGGATTCTCAATTTGATCCAGTAATCACAGGAAGAGTCAGGAAGAGAAAAATTGCTTCTTCATCTAAGCCATCTAAAAAAAGAGGATTGATCTCTAATAATCCAGAATCTTCTAATTATTCTGCTCCACCCAAGAATAACCCTCCTGGTTGGAGATCTTCAAATTATGACGTTCATTTCCCTGAATTGTCAAGCCATTCTCAATTTACTTCTCAATCGGTTCCTGAATCCTCATCTTTTTCAGGAGGTATATCCTTTTCATCAATTGTTCAATGGATTCTTGATTTTTTCGGAATATCAGATTCAATGAAAGGTTTAATTTTTGCTTGGCTTCCTTCTATCAGCCAGATAGCTAAACAAATGACTTCAAAATGGCCCCTCCTCTCGATCATTAATTTCGATGTCTAATTTATTGGATGAGCCAGGAAAATCCTCTATTTTGCAGTGGAATTGTAGAAGTATTCTTCCTAAACTTGATTCTTTCAAGCAAATGCTCCATTTTTTGAATTGTGATGCGTTTGCTCTTTCTGAGACATGGCTTCGTTCGGACAATGTGTTAAACATCCATGATTTCAATATTATCCGTTTAGACCGCAATGATTCCTATGGAGGAGTTCTCCTAGGTATTAGAAAATGCTACCCATTTTACAGGATTCCCCTGCCTTTAGTCACAAGAATTGAAATTCTTGCGTGTCAGGCACGTATCAAGGGTAAAGATTTATGCATTGCTTCTATTTATATTCCTCCTAGAACTATGCTTAATTATAGAAATCTTGTGAATATTGTTGAACTTTTACCGCAACCTAATCTTATTTTGGGAGATTTCAACTCTCATGGAATTGGATGGGGTGAGTCTTTTGATGATCGAAGGGCCAATTTGATTTATGATCTTTGTGAGGACTTCAACATGGCAATTTTGAATACAGGTGATGTAACAAGAATTGCTCTATCTTCAGGCCACACTAGTTGCTTAGATTTGTCCCTGTGTTCTTCCTCTTTTTCTTTAGATTGTTATTGGAATGTCATCCAAGATCCACATGGAAGTGATCATTTGCCAATCACTATTTCCATTTCAAATAATTCAAAATCGTCTGAAACAACAAATATTCAGCATGATTTATCTAGAAACATTGATTGGAAGAGATTTTCTTCAATTATTTCAGAATCGGTGGCATTAGTTCATGAGTTACCCCCGCTGGAAGAATATAATTTTCTAACTGGTTTAATTCTTGACAGTGCTATTGATGCTCAGACGAAGCGCTTTCCTGGTAATTCGTTTCGTAGACGTCCTCCTAATCTATGGTGGGACCAAGAATGTACAAATCTCTATAAAGATAAATCGAACGCGTTCAAGGATTGGCGAAAATTGGGCACCCGTGAACGTTATGATAACTACATTTATCTGGAGCGTAAATTCAAAAGCTTCATTAAAGCTAAAAAGAGAGGCTATTGGCGTCATTTTGTAAATGGGCTTTCACGAGAGACTTCCTTGAGCACTCTTTGGAGAGTTGCCAGACAAATGAGAAATTCATCTCATTCAAATGAAGAAGTTGAATATTCAGGAAGGTGGATTTTTGACTTTGCCAAGAAGATATGTCCAGACTCAGCTCCCGCACCTTCTCCCTTCTTAGAGACATCTGATGATGTTGAGCCTCCGTTCAGTATGACTGATTTTTCTCTTGCTCTTCTTTCTTGCAACAACACGGCTCCAGGGTCAGATAGGATCAAATTTAATTTGTTGAAAAATCTACCTGATAATGCGAAGAGACGTTTGTTGAAACTGTTCAATGCTTTCCTTGAGCAGAATATTGTTCCGCATGAGTGGCGACAAATTAAAGTTATAGCTATTCTGAAACCTGGTAAACCTGCGTCTGATTATAATTCTTATAGACCAATTGCAATGCTATCTTGCATTCGCAAATTACTAGAAAAAATTATTCTCCATCGTTTAGATAGCTGGGTTGAATCTAATAATCTTCTCTCGCCATCGCAGTTCGGATTTCGTAGAGGCAAAAAAAAATTGATTAGGTTGTATAAAACAACCATTTTATCTGTTATGGAGTATGGTAGTTTTTGCTTCAGGTCCACTGCCTGTTCCCATATTTTGTATCTGGAAAGGATTCAATATCGCTGTTTGCGTATTGCTCTAGGATGTATGCAGTCAACACATACAATGAGCCTAGAAATTCTAGCTGGCATACTTCCTACTTCCGTACGTTTTTTCGAGTTATCATTCCGTTTTTTAATACGGTGTGAAACACTTAATCCGAAGGTGATAGCAAACTTTGAAAAAATGTTGAACTCAGGCTTTAGATCTAGGCGAATGTCTCTATATCATGAATTTATGACTTTGGAAAGTCCATCTACTTTATCTGGTTTCCAGATCATTCCTTCAATTTTGTTCAATTCCTCTATTACTATTGACCTGTCAATGAAGGATTATGTGCATAATATTTCAGATGATCTCCGCCATTTAGTTATACCTGCGATATTCCTGTCAAGGTATTAACATATTGACCCAACCAAATCTTTTTTTACTGATGGATCTTGTCTAAATGAATCCACAGGCTTTAGTATATTCAATATCAACTTCTTCACTTTCCGTAGGCTTAGTTTACCTTGTTCGGTGTTTGTTGCAGAATTGGCTACAATATACATGGCCTTACTCCATATTCAGACCTTGACCCCAGATCACTTTTTTATTTTTTCTGATAGTCTCAGCTCTTTAGAGGTACTCCGTTCAGATACTAGATATGTGTCGTATTTCTTATCTGAAATCCATCAACTTTTAAGTGCTCTGATAACTAGTTCATTTAATATCACTTTTGTATGTTTTGTTCTGAGTTTCAAAATGACAGGTTATCTTTAATAGAAAATTTTCGCAATAAGGGAATGCCACTTAATTTTCCGATTCGCGACGTTCTGGCTACTCGTAATATTGATGCTATTTCTTCAATTTATGATTCTCTCAAATCCATACACTTCCAAATATGAATATATATGTTTAGTTTTCCTTTATTGTTTTGATTTTTATTATTAGCGTTTCCTTTTCTCTATTGCAACTTTCTTCTTCAGATTTCGAAAAGTGAGCAGATTTCATCCCTTCCTCAGTCCCAAGGAGATAGCAAGTTCCTAGGAGATGGACATCTCTGTAACAAGAAGCTTAAACAAGAAGCCTATAATATTATGTTATTGTGAATTTTGTCATTATCCATATTGTAACATTTTACGAAAAGATAATAGGGTTTTTATGCCTTTTTGAGAAAGAACATTGGAATTGTTCTACTCAAATAGGCTTTTCCCTATTCATTAACTCGGCTCATTGTTACTTAATGTTGCTGAGCCATTTGAAAATAAATTTAGTTCAAAAAAAAAAAGAAGATAAATGCTCAAGATGTAATGAACAACATATAACATCTGGATGCTCGCCAACTGAATTTAAGTGCGTAAATTGTTTAAAAGTTAATCAAGAGCAAAAATTTAAATTGGACATAAACCACCCAGCTTATAGTACACAGTGTCCAGTGTATCGGAGGCTGCTAGAAAAGATAAAAGCAACATTTTTTCTAGTAAATAGCAACCCAAGGAAAGAAGATGTGAGAGGAAGTTAGAAATGTTGTAGCCCAGCTATATCTACAAATTATGTGGCAAAACGCCAACTTGTAGAAATTTTCCGTCCACGATTAGTCTTTCTTTCTGAAACTCATATTGTTGATGAGAATTCATTTGATCAATATAGCATCCCGGGTTACAAAGTTGCTTTTTGCCTTTCACATTCCAGACACACTGGAGGAGTTGTTATTTACGCAAAAGAATCTATTAAATTCAACATTCGGTTAAACGAATCTGTTGAAAATAATTGGTTCTTGGCAATTTCAGTTAAAAGAGGTATGCAGATGAGAAATTTTGGAAGTTTGTATCATTCCCCCAGTTCTAGTTATCAGCGATTTTTAGAAATTTTAGAAAACTGGTGGGAGAGTTTCATTGACTCCAGTAAATTGAATGTAATTGTTGGTGACTTCAATATTGACTGGCTCAACGTGCAGAATTCGAAGCAATTGAAGCAACTATCTGATTTTTACAACTTGAAACAGACTGTAACAGAAGTTACAAGAATTTCGGAAAACAGTAGATCTTTGATAGATCACGTTTTCTCTAATTTTAATACAGTTCAATCTTTGATAGAGGCCAAATTCAAAATAATATTCATGAGACAATTTTTATTTATATTGAGAACGAACAGAGTGAACGTGAAGAAAATAGAGTTAAAATCGAGTGCTGGAACAAGTATTCAAAGGAAGCACTGTCTCATCTTGTTGCTAGAAACCTGGATTTTACTGCAATAACGGACAATCTGGATTTATTTATTTTTATTTTTATTGTCGTCAATCTAAATTGTAGACCAATACATTCTTAATACTACTTAAAACTAAAAATCTAAAGAGAGCTGGCTGGATAATTTATTCGTTTAATTTAAAAGACGATTTTAACAAGTTACAGAATCAATTTTTTTTATTTATTTATTTCGTCAAACCAGCGTGGACTAAATATGCTGCCCAAATATTACAGTGAAATTTAACGATATCTTATGCTATTCAGATAGTCTTTGAGCATTGATCTTGACATGGTTACATCAATTGTTTCACTGTGTTCGTTACAGAGGCTCATCATACGATTAATAGGACTATATTTGGCATAATTCGTTCTTCGGTAATCTATGTAAAAAATGTTAGGGTTTCTCAGGTTCCTAATCGGTGCGTAAAAATTCAGGTTTCCTAATATTTCTTCTGAGTCCACTCGTTGTGAAGCAGCTGTTCTCACTAATATCTTGAAAATGTGTACAAATAGCCTAGTTTTTGAGAAACAAATCAATTTGAAAAATTCGAACAGCTGGTACACTTTATCACTCTTGCGTCTCAAACGTAAATGAAATAAAATGTACTCAAAATTTTGTAGAATTAATATAGAGAACGATTGGAAAAGGTACACCTGCGCGCGGAATATATATTCACAAGCCTTGAAAAAGACAAGATGTGAATATATACAGAGGAAAATCGATCAACATCAGAATAACAGCAAGGAGTTATGGAAAATAGTAAAAAGTTTATTTAACACTAAAAATAGTTTATCGCGGTCCATAACTTTTGAAGGTTCAGAAGAACATTCGTAACAAATCATTGCGGAAAAATTCAACAGTTATTTCGTGAATAGTGTTCAATTGATCAATCAAAGTATTGAATTGGTCAGTGAGCCATACGAAATAATACAGTCGATAAGCAGCAATAGCAGATTAGAATGTTTTCTACCCATCACATTTGCAAAATTGAGAGATATTTGTTTTTCCTTGCATAAATCGGCTGGTATCGACAATGTGAACGCAAAAGTGATACAAGATTGCTTTCATGTTATTGGACACGAATTGCTAGGCCTGATAAATGAATCATTGCAAACTGGGCACGTGCCTGAAGTTTGGAAGGAATCTCTTGTGGTTCCCATCCCCAAAGTTAATGGGACGGATAAAGCCGAAGAGTTCCGCCCCATTAACATGTTGCACACATTAGAAAAAAATTTAGAACTTGTTGTGAAAGGCCAGGTGATGAAATGTATTGACAATAACAGTTTGCTGATACCGGAACAGTCGGGATATCGAGAGGGACACTCTTGTGAGACCGCACTAAATCTGGTGTTGGCAAAATGGGAAGAGAATGTCGAGGCTAAAGAAACTATTTTTGCGGTGTTCTTGGATTTGAAACGCGCTTTTGAAACAATTTCTAGGGCCTTATTGTTGCAAACATTGAAGCGCTTTGGAATTGTAGGGACATCATACAAATGGTTTGAAAGCTACTTGTGTGATGGAACTCAAAAGACTCGTTTCAACGATTTTATTTCTACTCCCATCGATAACACTGGTGGAGGCGATCTGGCGTAGTGGTAACATCCATGCCTCTCACGCTAAAGGTCACGAGTTCAATTCTCACTCCCGACATTCTTCCAAAAATGGAAGTAAAAGTGACGAACCAGCCAAATGAGTTGAAAGTCACTATAATACAGTTAAAAAAAAAAAAAAAAAAAAAAATCGATAACACACTTGGTGTACAACAGGGAAGTGTGTTAGGGCCCATTTTATTCATTTTATATATTAATGATATGCGGCGGGTTTTACGTTTTTGTGATATCAACTTGTTCGCGGATGACACTGTTCAGTTCATCGCAGCTAAGGAGTTAAATGTAATCGCGGAGCACGAAGATCTTCATTCTCTCGCTCGGTGGTTGAAATGCAAACAATCAAAGTTGAATGTTAATAAAACAAAATACATGCTCATTTCTTCAGCAAACTCCAGATATAACGGTAGTTTTGAAATCGATGGTGAGACTATTGAACGGGTTAAAGAAATAAAATATCTGGGAGTAGTTATTGATGACAGACTAACTTTCAAGTCTCACATTGATAATGTCATCAAAAAGGTTGCTAAAAAGTACGGCGTCATTTGTCGTTTGAAGAATGAGTTAAACGCAATTAGTAAAATCAAACTATATAAATCACTCGTCTCACCACACATAGATCTCTGCTCATCCATCCTATTACTTACAAATAATACACAACTATTGCGATTGCAGATTGGTTACAAAATAAAATCATGCGATTAGTTTTAAGATGTCATAGGTACACTTCCTCTGTTATTATGTTGGACGCGCTACAGTGGTTATCTGTGAAGCAAAGGATTTATTACTTGACAATGGTGTTCATCTTTAAAATTTTGAATGATATGCTGCCTCGGTACTTGTGTGATCGAATTGAACGAGGAAGTGATTTGCATAGATATAATACAAGAAACGCGATTGTTGCAAGAACATCTAACTTTTTATTCAGCAGGTCCCAAAATTCACTATTGTATATAGGATTAAAATTCTTCAATTCGATGCCCAGAAATATTAAACGAGCGGCAATAATGGCTGAGTTCAAAGAATAGTGTCTCTCACATGTGAAATCTGTGTTGTGAACTAGTAAAAATGTTTCAATGTTTCTATGTTTGCATAAGCTATCATGTTCGTATTGATAATGATGGTTTTTTGTTACATTATTGTTGTTGTAAATTAGATTTGAAAAAAATATATAAATGAGTAGTCTACAAAAGCTTGAGCCGCGCGCGCAATTCGGTAGACATAGATAACTTGATTTTGAACACTGTCGAAAATCGTTATATTAGGCTGTCAAAAAAGTCCTGCGGTATTTCCGTGAGGTGTCGTTGTAAGCGCGTAGTTCTAGTTGTATTCATTGTATCGAGTCATACTATAGCTTGCAAAGGTGAAAGGTATTTTTGCGCGCTATAATATAGTCCTTGACAGTGTTTTGTTTGGTTAAGTCGTTCGTGAGTTATAGTGTCGCAAATATGGAGCAAAATAAAGAGAAAATCCGACATATTTTACAGTACTACTATGACAAAGGCAAAAATGCATCTCAAGCTGCCAATAAAATTTGTGCAGTTTATGGACCCGATACAGTTTCCATTTCCACCGCACAACGATGGTTTCAACGTTTTCGTTCTGGTGTAGAGGTCACCGAAGATGAGCCACGCTCCGGAAGGCCTGTCGTCGAAAATTGCGACAAAATCGCTGAATTAGCCGAAAAAGACCGGCATAGTAGCAGCCGTAGCATCGGCCAAGAGCTGGGGATAAGTCATCAAACCGTTATTAACCATTTGAAGAAGCTTGGATTCACAAAGGAGCTCGATGTATGGGTGCCACACACGTTGACGCAAAAAAACATCTTTGACCGTATCGACGCATGTGAATCGCTGCTGAATCGCAACAAAATCGACCCGTTTCTGAAGCGGATGGTGACTGGCGATGAAAAGTGGGTTACTTACGACAACGTGAAGCGCAAACGGTCGTGGTCGAAGCCCGCTGAAGCGGCTCAGACGGTGGCCAAGCCCTCATTAACGGCCAGGAAGGTTCTACTGTGTGTTTGGTGGGATTGTCAAGGAATAATCTATTATGAGCTGCTTCCCTATGGCCAAACGCTCAATTCGGACCTGTACTGCCAACAACTGGACCACTTGAAGGTAGCACTCATGAAGAAGAGGCCATCTTTGATAAACAGAGGCCGCATTGTCTTCCATCAGGACAACGCCAGGCCACACACTTCTTTGGTGACGCGCCAGAAGCTCCGGGAGCTCGGATGGGAGGTTCTTTTGCATCCGCCGTATAGTCCGGACCTTGCATCAAGTGACTACCATCTGTTTTTGTCCATGGCGAACGAGCTAGGTAGTCAGAAGTTAGCCACAAAAGAAGCCTGTGAAAATTGGCTATCCGAGTTTTTTGCCAATAAGGAAGCGAGCTTCTATAACAGGGGTATTATGAAGTTAGCATCTCGTTGGGAACAAGTCATCGAACAAAACGGCGCATATTTGACTTAAAACAGATGATTGTAACTAATTTTATGAACAAATGAAAATTCAAAAAAAAATTCCGCAGGATTTTTTTGACAGCCTAATATTTGCAGATAAGTTATGATCAAAAGGGAAAGTCGATGAAGAGAAAATCGAACATGTCATTTAAACCCCTTTAATTTTGAGCCCCTCATATCCTAAGTTCACAAAAAATATCTTGTTTATTTTTTCATAATCTTCAGCCATGACCGATGGAAAGATGGATGTCAGCATCTTCTTTATCTCTTTCGTGGCCTGGGCTACCTCTTCGCTTCGACCAAATTATTGAAGAAGATCCTCTGATTAAGGTTCGCTTTAAAAAATCTATCGGTCGCTACTGGAATGAAAAACGTTGGGAGTGTTGTCAGTCTTTGGAACAACGTTTATCTTCAGCCGGTCTATTTCCTTTAGTGATTTCTTGGCATTATGAGCCGAGGCAAGGTCCAGCAAAAAAAGACGAGTGGGTAATGTCGGGGACATAACCGGAGTGACGTAGGACTATACAAAGGGGACAGCTTTATTTTAAATAAATTGTTTTATTTTGTTCTTCTACGTGAATACCTACTTATCTACCTGAAAAATGGATTAGTTTACTGTTTACTCTTTATGAACATGTTGGGGGTTCAGAAAAGAACCTTTGGTGTTGTGTTTTTGCGTTTTTTTTACAAACTTGATTCTTGATTTTTTTCTGAAGGCTTTGTACTTATTAAATGTTCAACACCGGGCATCTTTTGGCGTATGCACATATCGAACAATCAAAATGATGTCTGTGATAGGGAATGCATAGGTGGTCATCAGCTCATTCACTATCATATATTTCACTATTGAGCACATTACCGTACCTTAAACTGTGGTTTCGGAGACGAATGAATTGTAAGATTTGTAGTCTCCGCAAACAAAGTAAATAAAAATGAAAAAGAACTGAGGTTTTGGAGACGATCTGTTGAGAAATAAACGAGCTATAAGCGTTCTGAAAAACCAACAGTAAATACAGGGACGGGTGACCTTCGGATTAAAGTCCTTTAAAATAAGAACAGAGCAGCAGGAAATACATAGCTCATCATGTTACTCCTTAGTTATTTTTCTATACAATGCAGATGTAACGTCAGTCAATTTTCAACATCAGTTATCAACCAAAGAAAGCAGTTCATGCTACCGAGAAAATTCGTTAATGCCATCCTGCATACAATATGTTGTAATTTGAAGCCACTTTTTATTCGGAAACCATGTATGGGTTTGTGAAAACTGAATGATCAATTTATAAGACCCCAACCACCAATAAGTTCAAAAACAAGCATAAACAAAATAATTCAGTTCATGTTATATGTCATATTATGTCACTTTAGAATGCATTGGTATTGTGAAAAACTTTTAATAACTCTTCTTTGAATGGTTTAATGGCCCTGAAAAGCGCGGTGTTTTACGGTGGCTGGTTTTGCCACCAAAGCAGTCTGTATAAACAAACTTTTTCCTTCTTCTACCTGCAGCCGTCTTGCGATTTCGTTTGCCACTCGCTGAAACTAGTTGTTGCCACCGAACCGAATGTGCTCTGTTCTGTAGGCGGGTTTTCTTATTGTCGTGAGCAGCTTTGCAAGCCAACTCGAGCACTCCGGCGGCCGAAATTCTATAACCGCTATTAGGTATACTGGTGCTTCGGCACCAATCCGTTGATGCGATGTGATGTGAAACGCTGCCATACAACCACACTGATTTACGGTTTGAAAGAGAATGATATATTTTACAGCGGATCCGCGCGTTTTATACTTTAGCGGTACACGCTCACAGGATAGAGACAAATCGGCAGACTCAGCCAAAGGGGCGAGTCCAACGAGACGAACGAATGAGCGTTAAAAGGCAGCGATGGCAATAAATTCGATTTGTTCGCTCGTTGGATTCAGATGCAGGCTAAAAAAGGTCCTTTTCAGGATCACAAAATTATCTTTAATCTCAAGAGTTTATTGTTTTGTTATCACTCGATATCCCCATCTTGTTCGGCTTAACCTTCCTGTTTAGCGATTGCATTTGCCACTCGCCACAGCTTTCACAGTTGGAAAATTTCTTCCCATCCAGCTTGTGACATGTTGTACAGTAAATTATATTTAATGCGACGTGCCGAAGCACCACTCAGTGTCGCATTGGAGGCGATTTTAACCTGTAATTGAACATTTGCGATGACAGTGGTACAGTGTCGACTTTCAATGTGGGGTCATAATGTGGACCCCGAACTCTATGTTTACAAAAATGTCCAAATAAATATGTTGCATTACAGGTCCGTCCAATTAGGTAAATGTCGAGCTAAATGTAAATTACTGTACTTTCAATCTAGAAGTAATTTAAGAATTGGTGAAAATTGAATAATCGGGAAAGTCCCCAACCATTAATAAGCTCAGAACAACTGCCAAATTCTCATACTCAAACAAATTATCTCCTGGCAAACAAATTATGAAAAAATCAATTTGTGTATTCTGGATTTGCCACCAAAGCAGTTTGTATAAAGAACAAACTTTTTTCTTCTGCTACCTGATGCCGTTTTGCGATTGCGTTTGTCACTCGCCATTCGCTGCAACTGCCTGTTGTTGTCTTGATGTCCACCGAAACGAATGTGGTCTATTTTGAATGCGGATTTTCTTATCGTCGCGAGCAGCTTTGCCAGCTAACTCGATCACTTCTGCGGCCGAAACTATATAACGCCGGCTAGGTGGACTGGTGCACTGGTACTAACGCGCTCGGCCTAGCTACCCTTGCGGGGAACTCCAGATCAACACGCCTTTCCCTTCACTTTTCCTCCTTTACCATATCCAACCATGGCTGCTTGTGTTGGTTTGTTGATGTGATGTGATGCGAAACGATGTGGTGTACGGTTTGGATGAGAATGATCGTTACGGAAGGAAGGAAGGTATTGTATTATAGAGACTTTAAACTTTTGCAGTTCATTCGTCTCTAGCCTTGAGAAAGGCCCTTCACTCTACTCTCTCTTTTTGTTTGTCACTCTACTCTACTTTACTCCAGCGCTACCACCTCCGCCCTCTTGCCTTGAGAAAGGCACTCGATCCCTCGCCGTCCAGCCCGTCCAGCAACGATGTTGTCCAGTCGGTGTCCACACAAAGAATGATCGTTACGGCAGCGGAGCGGGGATTTTTAAGCTGACTGGCTGCATCGAGAATTACGCATGTGTGAGACTGCGACCAATGTTTCGTTAATTTTATTTCTTTTTCCTTTCCAATCGTGCTTCATTGTATTTTGCTGCTGCTGGTCGATACGCTGTTGCCCGTTTTGGTCGATACGATTTGAGGAGCACAAAATGGACCAATCAGAAATGGGCACATAGTGCATTTGGACAATGCTTGTTATTTCACAATTATTCAATTATTTATCTCAAGAAAAATGAAATGTTATTCATTATGATAGGTGCGTAGATATATTTCCTATCAATTGATGCAAAAACCTTTGCGATCTATTGAGAAATGCTCGAGTTATAAGCGTTCCAAATCTTGCATTTTTTCCTACTTGTTCAGTGCCTAGATTTTCATTTCACCCCCTATATCTTCCGGTTAGACGTAGTCCTACGTCAAAAGTCACTCGCCGGGCACAAAGTTGTGTCGAATGAGGAGGTCATCGCCGCCACGAAGGCCTACCTTGCAGACCTCGAGAAAAACGTATTTTCCAGATGGATTAACCCTTTCGTTACGAGCGTCGTCTATAGACGACATCCGCGCGGCGTTCTGTGTGTACGAGCGTCGTCTTTAGACGATATGAAATTCATACTGCTTTTCGATCACACCAGCGCGATGTGCATAATTTTCGGCGCAGTGCTCTGTATACCGGTAGCACTTCGGCGGAGCACACTGCCGTAATGAAAGGGTTAAAGAAGTTGAAGCATCGCTGGGTCAAATGTATCGAGCTAAAAGGAGACTATGTTGAGAAAAAAATCGCCACTTTTCCAATTCTTTTGTTTTTTTGTAGGCTAAGTACTTTACGGATTGCTCTCGTATATTTGATGTCATTGCTTACCTTCTTGAAAGTACCCGGTCCCATGCCAGTCGTTACATCCAATGTCAAGGAGGTCTCGATATACATTCTGATCACGACGTTCTGGGTTTTTGCCTGTTACTCATATACGGCTAGTCTCGACTGACGCTTCCGCATAAAAATGACCATCTTAACCATTTCTGTGGATATGATAAAAGCAGCATCTTTCTATCGTTCATTACGATTTCAATGCTTCCCGAACATTCAAGACGCATTGAGAAACAACTGAGATAGGTATAGCCATTTCTATGAAATCAGTTACAGAAAATTTTCCAGCACTATTTATCCGCTGTGTCGTATCATTGTGTTTGGATTTGTTATAGAATGTTTTAATCGTTGACAAATTATCGTTTCGTTATCAATTGCGTATGTCAGTGTTTGCTTCTCTAGCTAAACCAAAAGAAAATCGAGAAACCAATACTTCCATCCGAAGATCTTTTGCTCATTATTCTCCGTTCAATTCAAGCTGTTTTCATGGCTAAAATATATTAATAGACATAGTAATTTTCAAGGCATTAATGTTCCATTAATTTTCCATCAACTTAAATGCTACAATGAGATCTCAGCCTGTGTAAACAAAATTAGTACCAATCGATCGACAGATTATAAATTGATAGTGCTCCACTTAATTTTGGTTGTGCTAACGTAAGGACATTTATCACTATTGACAGTGCTTTACACTTAAAATGCTTTCTGGTAGAGTAATAGCACCTCATTTTTCGGCATGACAATCCAAAATTTGTTCGTTCAGAAAACCCCCCACCAAAATATTAAAGCCAGCCAATAGCTGCGATTATCGTTTGGAAAGATTTCGCCGATTCTTTCCAACTTATCTATCAAACGTTTTCCGCAGCGGGCGAAGCTTCTTTCAAATTAATGAAATAAGACGGACACAATGTTCGATACTTAATTTAACGAATTTCGGACAGTTTTTTGAGCTCCGTAAAAATAAAACAAAGAATATTTTTATTTTCCATTATATCATTATTTCTTTATCTATCTTATAAAAATTAAACAAAAATTGAACGGAGAAAAATATTTATAACTGGAATAGTTACAAGCTGATGAAGTGAGGAGGGAGTTCAAAAAAAAAGTTGTGCCATGGCGTACACGATTCCAGCCCTTCTGGTTATCTGAAACAAAAAAATCGAACAGAATCTGAACCGGTAAAGATGTCACTATCGGCATGAACCTCGGACAAGACTTTTTTTTTCACAAGATGGCAGCCATATGAAAAACAAAATGCGGTTTAAAACGTTTTTTCTTACGTTTCACGATTTTTTAAAGATAGTAATATTTAAAAATTATCATTTTTTTTAAAGGTTCATGCGATAGAGAGATGCCTACAGATTGTATTCATATAAATTCGACATGAATCGGTTCAGTAGAACTCAGGTATCGTGTACACCAGTTTGAAAAAACTAGTTTCGAGAAAAACGCGTTTGAAGTTCATTGTTATGGCCGTACCAGGTTAGATACCGCATCACTAAAATGGCTCTCACTCGATTAATAATAGGACTTTCGATACGCCCCTTCTAGGGTAAAGGGTGTGTCACATCAAATTGCATCACGGGAAAAACGCTGTAGAAATTTAATTTTTAGGAATTATATCTTCAGCTTTCGCTTATAATCAGATAAGAGTGTATAGATCACGTTGGCCATGCTTCACTGTCAATTTTTCGAAAATTTGGAAAAATGTGGTCGAACGAAAAAGAGCGTCGTGAATTAATCCTGTGCACTCATTTCGAGAATCCGGAGTTGTCACATCGGGATATCGGTAAGATGCTGGGAATCGTCCAATCCACGGTCAGCAGAGTACTAAAACGATACTTCGAGAACCTAACCATCGACCGGAAGGTGAAGAACGGCAAAAATTGATGCTACGTCAGTGAAAAAGATCACAAGCGCGTAGTTAAGCAGTTTAGACGTGTTCCGAGAAGTTCGGTCCGGGATGTCGCCAATAAGCTGAATTTGTCAAGTTCATTCGTCCAGCGGACCAAGCAGCGGGAGGGCCTGCGTACATACAAGGTTCAGAAGGCTCCTAACCGCGACGAAAGGCAAAACATAGTGGGGAAGACGCGAGCCCGGAAGCTGTACACCGAAATGCTGACGAAGCCGCACTGCCTGGTAATGGACGACGAAACCAACGTCAAAGCGGACTTTCGTCAGCAGCCGGGCCTGTTGTTCTTCTCCGAAGAGGACAAATTCAGCGTTCCGGAGGAGATTCGCAAGCAGAAACTATCCAAGTTTGCCAAAAAGTACATGGTGTGGCAAGCGATCTGCTCTTGCGGAAAGCGGAGCGCCCCCTTCGTGATGGCCGGCACGGTAAACGAGCAGGTTTACCTTAAGGAGTGCCTACAGAAGCGCTTACTACCACTATTGAAGCAGCACGAGGGCCCGACCATCTTCTGGCCGGATCTCGTTTCGTGCCACTATTCAAAGGACGTGTTGGAGTGGTACGAAGCCAACGGGGTCACCTTCGTGCCAAAGGAAATGAACCCGCCCAACGCGCCGGAGCTTCGCCCAATAAAGAAATATTGGGCGATTATGAAGCAGGCCCTCCGGAAGAACCCAAAAGTTGTCAAATCGGAGGCGGACTTCAAGAGAAAATGGATTTCTGTTCAAAAAAAACTACAACCTGACGTTGTACAGAACCTTATGGACGGGGTAAAGAGGAAGGGGCGAGCATACGGGCTTGGGCTCGAAGTATGAAAAATGGAAAATGCCAAAAATTGTTTAATAGTTTTTATTTTACTGTCTAAAATTTTCAAAAGGATCGGTCTACTGGGCGAATTTCTACAGCGTTTTTTCCGTGATGCAATTTGATGTGACACACCCTTTATATTCTCGAATGCCTAAACTACAGAAATATGAAGGAAAAAAAAATGATTTTTTTTTTCAGATTTCTAGACTAGAATACTGCCTTAAGCTTGCTGAGAGATAACCCAAACTCCCCCAACGTAAAGACTGAGCTACTTTAGGATATATCTCACAAAAACAATCTGATGTCCTGTTGGGGCTGCCGAAATAAGACAGAGTAAAACACTGATGGCTTCCAGAAATAGCATCTTTCACGAGATCAAAGTGCCATTCAGCGGTGGGGAAAACCGCTGGTGGATATTCAATGTACCAATTTATGTTTTCATGATCTTTGAGCGGCTCTGTGCGAAGGTGTTGGAAAGTGGATTCAATTAACCGCGCTCAACTATTTTCATTGACTTTGCGAAGCATTATAAATTTGGAACATTGTTTCCCAGATGTGGCACCCAGAAAATTTTGAATATAGATTCGAAGTATTATCTCTATAGACTATTTGTATTTGTATTTTTGTAAATTATGGCTTATTTGAATTACAAACCAGAAGATGAAAAAGAATAATTTTGCTTTTTTTACCAACTTGATACACAAAACGATTCTTTTTGTACAATATTTGTCATTACTATTTATGTTGTGCTGATTGTTGTTGGCCGCTGAGAGGGAGACAGGAATATCCAAAGTGGATTCAAAATGTAAAAATGTTGCATCAAACTGGTTTTTTTAAATTTTTATCACTCCAGCTTCAGTAAAAATTAAGAAATTTATCTGATGGGCGTCAGGAGGCGAAAGACGCTTAGTTTATTGAACGATTTATCGAGGCTCATTTTTATAACAATTAGTTCTCAAAACCGGTAGCTGAAGACTTTTGGAAACTGCTGAAAGTGTTCTTGCTGTGATCATCTTCAGAAGATTCAAACTGAGGTATGTTCTTTTGTAAATAATGAAGCTGTTAGCGCAACCCTAGCACATAATTACCATCTAGCATATAAGGCTATATTGATTGCATTCGATCACTCTCAATTACTTTTAGTGTACTCTTCCTTATCATTAACCTTCGGCTAATGAGAGAAGAGAATCGGATAGTTCGTTTTTCGTATCCCTTATCACCACTGAATTTGTATATATTTCTATGCACAAACCAGAATAGTTTAGAACACGATAGACTTTCAAAGCTTACACATCGGTCTATCTTCATAAGTCAAGAATAAAAAATTGGTAATTGGAATAAAGTGATTTACGTTTGAACAAAATTCGGTCGTTTTTCCATGTGCTAATCCAACTAGAGTCTTGCCAAAGTGCCCGTGCCAACATATTTTGGTCCTACAGACCCGGATAAAACCGTGATAAGTTCGATAAATCACGGTTGTCGACTACCGTCGCGGGTTACTTTTCGGTAGTGATAAGAACATGTAGTGTGAAAACCAAACTTATATTCAGTTCACGCGTAAGTTCCGATCACAGTGCTGCTATACAGAGCCTGTGGATCAAGTTCGGGTCGTAGTTAAAAAACGAACAATAAGTGCGCGAAAGATCACGTAAAAATCGTTGATCTCGGAAGTTATTGAGAGTTGCCGATCTACGCGGAAACCAGCAAGCCAGACGGCCATTGCAGCGCATCTTGGCTTGACTTGGGTCTTTTGTGTACCGCTGGACAATAGAAGGACGTTGAACTGACGCCATCGTTGATCCTCCTTTTGTAAGTACCGCATGCGAGTGGAACTGTCGAGTGATGACGAGCTTTTGATGATTAATAAAGGGATTCACGTAGATTAATTTATTACTGACTGCTAATGTGATAATTTCTCGTGGAGCATTTGGTCGAATTTGTATTCGCTTGCTTTCATCCCTTGCTAGTTGAGGTTGCATAGTGTGCTCTGGTTGTTCAGGTTGGTCACCTGAGTCATATTGTTGTACAATTTATTGTTCGGCGGTTGAAGAATGGCGTCAAATTTGAGACAGCTCAGTCGACAAGAACGATTTCATTTAGATACGATGGCCAATTTGAAGCAATTTATGGATCGGTTTGATGCAGATAGGGATAAAAACCAATTGGAGGGATGAAAGCAACGAATTGAGACGGTCTACAGGGAATTCCAATCGAACCGACTACAACTGGAACTTCTGTTCGATGACACAAAAGAGAACGCAACTGATGAAGAAACGGAGAGTAGTAATCGACTCATTCGGCAGAACTTTGAGCTCGATTATGTTCGTGCATACGGGTTCCTAACCACGAAAATTCGTGAGCTTAATGCAGGCTCACAGCACGTTTCCCAAGCCGTAGCAGTAGTTAATGCGCCAAATCCACCACAGACACGAATTAAACTCCCTGAAGTAAAACTTCCAACGTTCGATGGATCCATTTCGGAATGGATCACATTCAGAGATACTTATCAATCTCTAATTGATTCTAATGCGCAGTTATCGCAAATAGACAAATTTTCTTACCTTGTTGCATCGTTAACCAAGGATGCACGAAAGGTTATTGAAGCGATCGAGCTTACCGACGCAAATTATGCCGTTGCGTGGCAGTTGTTGGAGAAGCGTTTCAACAACAAAAAGTTAGTAGTAAAATCATACATCGATTCGCTTTTCGCAATCGAACCAATGAAGAGGGAATGCTACGAGTCCCTTATGCGCTTGATCGACGATTTCGAGCGCAACCTATGCCTAATCAACAAAGTGGGCATCGAAACAGATGGTTGGAGTGTGCTTCTATTCCACATGGTCTGCAGTCGACTTGATTCATCCACCTTGCGGCACTGGGAAGCTCACCACAAGTCCACTGAGGTTCCAAAGTATCGGGATCTCATCGATTTTCTACGCACTCATTTAATGGTTCTACAGTCATTGACACCTTCGAAGTCTCGCTTATCTGATTCGCACAAATCGGAATCCTATCGGCCGTCGAAATTCTCGAAAGTTAATACAGTCCACACTATCACTAATTCGACAACTGGTTCCTGTCCGTTCTGTTCGAAGGCTCCACACTCACCATTCAAATGCGACGTGTTCCTGAAAATGGCTGTCAACGTTACGAACAAGTGAAGAAGAAGTTCCTCTGCATAAATTGTTTATCGTCCTCGCACCTTGCGAAGGGCTGTACGTCCGGCGGATGCAGAGTATGCAACCAGAAGCACCATACTATGCTGCACCATCCTCCTAGCGATCGCTCGTCTGTGCAACAGGAATCCAATGCACCTTTTGTTCCTGGTTCGACTTCACAACCTTCGAACCATACAAATTCCTCCGATCAGTCTTCCTCGCAATCTCGGTACAATTCATCGTTTGAAACCCAGTCGCCCTCAACCTCAACCCAACCAACTAACCTCGTTTCCACTACTCTCGTTGCCAACAGTCGAAATGTTCCGGCTACTGTGCTGCTGCAAACAGCGATAGTCAAAGTTTTTGGTCCTGATGGAGACGCCCAATAGGCAAGAGCGCTGTTGGATCCTGCATCGCAGCTTTGTCTTATCACCGAGAATATGGTTCAGAAGCTGAAGCTACGTCGTTTTCCCACTCGTCAAGAAATTGGAGGCGTTGGTAACACTCTCGTCGTATCGCATCACGCTGCGAATGTTCGGATAGGGTCACACTGCACCGAATATACTGTCGAAGAACCCTGTCATATACTGAAGAAGATAACGCGTGAACTTCCGGTCAACACTATCGATTCTTCTTGCTGGAATGTCCCGTCCGGAATCACACTGGCCGATCCTAACTTCCACCAACCGGGACCAATAGATCTCCTGTTAGGCATGGAGCTTTATTTCGAACTTCTCTTGGAAGGAATAATCAAATTGGGACCGGAGAAACCGATTCTACAAAACACCGTTTTTGGATGGGTAGCATCGGAAAGAATAGGACTTCGTCAATCTCGTAATCAACCCAAGGTGGCTCACGTGTGCAGCACTGAACCACATGAGGACCAAATCTCTCGTTTCTGGGAGTTAGAGTCCTGCTGGTCACCCAGCACACGTTCACCGGAAGAAACCTTCTGCGAAAAACATTTTACTACCAACACCTTTCGTGACGAGTCTGGTAGGTTTGTAGTCACTCTTCCTAAACATAGCGACGTGGTTTCTCAACTGGGAAGCTCGAAGGAAATAGCCACACGTAGGTTCATCGCCCTTGAACGCCGTCTTGATGCAAATCCCAAACTCAAGGAGACGTACGCAGCGTTTATTACGGAATATCTGCAGCTCAACCATATGCGAGAAATTGATGACACAGACAACGCTGCTCCGGTTTATTATCTCCCCCATCATGGCGTAGAAAAGGCTGACAGCACAACCACAAAACTGCGGGTAGTGTTCGATGCATCGTGTCGCATTCGTCAGACGTTGATGGTTGGCCCTGTGCTGCAGGATGACATACATGCGATATCTCTTCGCTTTCGGATGCACCGTTTCGCAATCATTGCCGATGCCGAGAAAATGTATCGGCAGATTCGGCTTCACCCCGTTGATTACCCGCTGCATCGTATCTGCTGGCGTTCTTCTTCTTCGGAACCGCTCAAAACATTTGAGCTCACCACCGTCACCTACGGCACCGCCTCAGCACCGTATTTGGAAACTAGGTGTCTGCTGGAATTATCAAATCAGGGAGCTGAGGCCTATCCTTTAGCTGCGAAAGTCCTATCGAAGGACTTTTATATGGACGATATGCTGACTGGGATCGACGACGTAGAAGAAGGGCAAGAACTTTGCAACCAACTACGACAGTTGCTTCAATCAGGCGGGTTCAACTTGCGAAAATGGGCGTCTAATTCGTCCACCATTCTATCTATCATACCACCCGAGCTACGAGAACAACGAGCAATGTTAGCGCTGGAGTCTCCCTCGACCATCAAAACCCTGGGGCTGATATGGGAACCCTCAACGGATCTGTTGCACTATTCCACTCCCAAGTGGTCACCAACGAACACCATCACAAGGCGTACTGTATTATCTGATACAGCCAGACTTTTCGACCCCCTTGGTCTCATCGGGCCAGTGATTGTTTTGGCAAAGGTATTTGACCAGTCTCTTTGGCGGACATCTGCATCTTGGGACGATCCTCTCGATGAAACCCAACAACATTATTGGCTCTCATTTCGTGACAGTCTAAACGCACTCTCGTCAATTTCCATACCTCGATGGGCAGCACTCTCTAATGCACCAGTCATCGTGGAACTCCATGGATTCTGCGATGCATCGGAACGAGCGTACGGTAGCTGTCTGTATATTCGAACCGTTTCCCAAGATGGGAGCATCTCCGTGCGTTTGCTGACTGCGAAATCCAGGGTGGCACCTCTCGGAGACTCCAAGAAGCAGAAAAAGGTCAGTCTTCCCAGGTTGGAGTTATCGGCTGCTCTTCTTTTGAGCCACCTGTATCACAAGGTGAACTCTGCCATCGGACTAAACACTCGAGCGTTCTTCTGGTCGGACTCAACTATAACGCTCCACTGGATCAACTCGGTTCCGTCGAGATGGAAAACTTTCGTGGCGAATCGGGTGTCGGAAGTTCAACACCTAACAACCAACGGTGTCTGGGCTCACGTTTCGGGTATGGATAACCCAGCGGATATAATTTCCCGTGGTATGGAAGCGAACCAATTGGAGGAGTCTTCGATCTGGTGGACAGGACCATCATGGCTAAAACAACCCTCTCGGTTTTGGCCTCCAATAATCCAAAGCGATCCACCTGAACTGCCCGTTGAAACCCTGGAAGAACGACCAGTATCGTTACCGGTCAGAGTTCATGAACCGAACGAATTATTTAGACTACGATCATCATTCTCCTCCTTGGTCCGACTGACTGCTATGCTTGGTCGATTCATTCACAACTCCAAACCGGAAAATCGATCCAATCGAAAATTTGGTTTTCTGCGTACATCGGAGTTAGAACAAGCTCTATCAATATTAGTGAAGCTGGCACAGTATGAAATCGACACCGTATCTAGTGCAGGTCAAGTAAATTCGAAGTCTGCTCTGAAGAATCTCTGCCCAATTTTGAAAGACGGAATATTGCGGGTTGGTGGCCGACTGCGGAACGCGACAATATCAGAGGATAGGAAACATCCAATGATCCTCCCTGCAAGACATCCACTAACAAAAAGCATAATGTCTCACTATCATCTGAAACATATGCATGCCGGACCACAACTGCTTGTGGCATGCGTCCGGGAGAAGTTTTGGCCACTTCGCATCCGTAACCTGGCACGGCATACGGTCCACTCGTGCATCAGTTGCTTCCGTTGTAGACCATCGGTTGTGGAGCAGATTATGGGAGATTTGCCCGCCGAAAGAGTAACGCCAACTTTGCCGTTCCTGAACACCGGTGTGGATCTGTGCGGACCGTTCAAGTTCCGTAAACTTCGCAAAAGCCCACCTACCAAATGTTATGTGGCAATTTTCGTCTGCCTTGTCACAAAGGCTATACACATTGAGCTGGTCTACGATCTGTCAACAGCCGCTTTCATAGCTGCACTTCATCGGTTCATAGCTCGGAGAGGGAAGCCACATGTCATCCACTGCGACAATGCACGAAACTTCAAGGGAGCCGTTCGAGAACTGGCAGAGCTGCGAAGCCAATTCTATTCACAGCAACACGAAGCGGCCGTTGTCAACCGTTGTGCGAACGACGGTATTGAATTCAAATTTATACCGCCCCGCAGTCCCAACTTTAGTGGGCTGTGGGAAGCAGCGGTAAAATCCTTTAAGAAGCATTTCCGATCGACAGTTGGTAACTCTATCCTTTCACAAGACGAGTTCGTTACACTGTTGTCCCGTATCGAACTCCAGACCACTTACGCCTCTCACCGCGGACCCAAACGATCTGGAAGTATTGACTCCGGGTCACTTTCTTGTTCACCGTCCGCTCATTTCCTTTCCCGAACCTAATTTATGCGAGGTACCTCGGAATCGCCTCGACCGGTGGCAGGAAAACCAGGAGCTTCTCCGTCGAGTATGGAAACGGTGGTCAACGGACTATCTTTCGGGGCTTCATCCACGCACCAAGTGGACACAGGCTCGAGACAATATTGCTGTTGGCACCATAGTCCTCCTCAAGGAAGAAAACCTTCCTCCGCTCAAGTGGAGATACGGCAGAATCACCAACATCTTCCGGGGGGAGGACAATAACATCCGAGTAGTCAGCGTGAAAACGGCTGAGGGAGAGTTTCGCCGGGCCATCTCCAAGGTTTGTGTGCTGCCTCTGAATCACGAATCAACCCTGCCGACCGATGGGAATAACCGGCAAATCGATGATCACTAAATACTATCGCAGTATTATGATACTGCGCAACGATCGGAGGTCTACGGGCCTCCGACCCCTGTAAGTATTATTTTTTATTTCAATTTCAAAAAACTGAAGAATGTTTTGTCCTCCAACATGTACCTGGATTCACCGACGGCGACTCCTACCACCCCCGAGTGCGCCCAACTGCATCAACGGCGATTATCAACGACGAAGGACCAGACCTGGGTGAAGGTCAACGACCCTTCTCAGCGGCTAGTGATGGGATCATCTGATCAAGGACCAGTCCTAGACGAAGGCCAACGACCCTTGTATAGAAGAAGAAGAACCCAATTCAGGATGATTCCAAGACGACCCTACGACGACAAGAACAGTTACCTACCAGTATGTCGGTTGAAAGGCTTCACCTTTCAACGGGGGCCGCCATATGTTAGTTCAACCCTAGCACATAATTACCATCTAGCATATAAGGCTATATTGATCGCATTCGATCACTCTCAATTACTTTTAGTGTACTCTTCCTTATCATTAACCTTCGGCTAATGAGAGAAGAGAATCGGATAGTTCGTTTTTCGTATCCCTTATCACCACTGAATTTGTATATATTTCTATGCACAAACCAGAATAGTGTAGAACACGATATACTTTCAAAGCTTATACATCGGTCTATCTTCATAAGTCAAGAATAAAGAATTGGTAATTGGAATAAAGTGATTTACGTTTGAACAAAATTCGGTCGTTTTTCCATGTGCTAATCCAACTAGAGTCTTGCCAAAGTGCCCGTGCCAACAGAAGCTATTCACTAAATTGAATCTAAAAAATGATATGAGTTAGATTGTATCAAATAACACATCGCTAACGGGTGGCGGAAGTTTCAACTTTGATGAACTGGTGAGTGCCGAACAAGCGTATTTGGTGAACTTCTTTTAAAGATATGACCGAGTTTTAATTCAACTGTTTTGTTCACTGTTATTTTCATCAAGAAACACTGTTCTGCGATCCAAGGTGACATTATTACCATACACACACCCAAAACGAAAATAAGCTCCGGTTTTCCTGATTAGTTCCATAATGTCCATTGAATGTCTCTTCGTTGTCCCGATGATCCAGTGTATCCGAGGGCAGCAGATCTGCGTAAAAATCGGTGCAAGTTGTGCCGAAATATACCACCGTTCCGTGGTGCCAAAAAATTAGAAAAGTTCAAATCGATTTCACCAAGTGCTATCGTGGTGCGAGCCCTTGTTTGCTGTGCAGCTGATGACCAGAAAATCATTTCCATGAACAAATTGTGCTTTTCCGCCGCTCCCTAGCAGTAGGGAATATCCCACGGGCACGTAGCAGAACAAATAATAAGGTTGAATCATTCGCTAGCAGAGCCGTGGGAAGGAAAGATGAACGCGAAATTGCGCTTTGAAGTTCGGTTTTGTTGTGCGAAGTACTTAATGATGTTGTTTTCAAAGAAGGCCTGTTTCTTCTCAAGTGGCCCACACAATAGTAGCATTTATCATTACAGAGAGGAATAAGAAAATCAGAGTAAAACGGCTTTTTGTTTCAATTTGTCCCACTTCCCCAACAGGTGTCTGACGATCAAGAAATTAAGGGTTTCTACCATGATAGATTAAGTAAAGATGTAGATGTTTTTCAAGTTTTACAAAAATATGGCAAAATGGTGATCAAATGTTTTTTTTTAATTTTGTAGCAAAAAAAAACTTCACTAAAATGCTCATGAAGGTGAAAAAGCAAGATTTCGAGAAACCGCGATTGACCTCACCTCATACTGCGATGCTTTGAAATGATTGAAGCAAATTATTTACCAAAAAGTTACTTTATGTTTTTGAGGTCTTGAACATTTTAATGGTATAAGCTATCCGAAAATGTAAAAAACGGTATTTTTCGATTTTCCAGATCTATTTCTCTTTAACTCTGTTCAAAACACGGATTGCATTCAATCGCGACTCGTTTCATCCCCATCATGAAGTGAATTACGGTCTTCATTCTAATTGTTTGACTAAAATTTCCCTCGTTTGCGCTGTTCGACCGACACCGACCGAGCCATCAAAGACAAAAGCAATCCCGAAGCGCTCTAGGTAACAACTGGCGGACACTTTCGCCGTCAGGATTATATTGGATAATATTTCATGATGATTCATGGCGTGGCGGTTTAAAGTTGAGACAAATTTGCCATGGTATGGTTTCCTCGGAAGAGTCCACAGTCGACTTTAGGGCGATTGTGTGCGCTTCGTTAATTAGCAGCTGGATTGTACCGGTGATTTATGTATCCCTACAAAGGGGATCAGAAATCAGGCGCGATTTAGTGTGCGACTGAGCGGCAGATGATGGGCTTTGAGTTGATGGTGTTGATGCTAATCAAGTGTAGGGGCATCGTTATTAGATATCTATCATAGCAAGTTACAAACAATGATATGCGGATGATTGAATTCTGTTATCATTTGTCAAGATTGTTGAATCAATTAATTATCCGATCGTTTCAGGATATTCGTGATAGTGACGGATGAAATTGTTCCAGAGCTGTTTGTTTTTGATCTATTATGGTGATTTTGATTCCCATTCAAGGTAATTACCGTGATTCTTGATGTCGGTGATCAAAGGTAAGAGTTGATTTTATTCATGTTGTCACAAAGTTGATGAAGTAAATTTTCTTTGTTGTTGAGGTTTTCATTTCAGAAAATGAATTGTTTTCGTAGATATTGTTTTTTTGTTCTTGTTTTGTTCAGAGCGAGAATCATGAATTCCAATTGATTATTTCGCCATTTGTTTTTTTTTCTTTATTAAAATTAATTAGGCACAGCTGTCCCATAGGGCAAATTTTGGCCAATCAACCATTATAGAATATACATAACATAAACTTAATAATAAAACAATTAGCTATGAGGAAACGATTACCCGCGGCTTACTCGGGGTTAGTTCCAAACACACTCACACACATACTTTCCAAACATTCAATAGCTTTCATTCTCGCATACAAAAGGATGGACAAGGGAAGGGGAACTAACTACCTTATACTAACTAATACTATGTGTTGGTCTAAAAAAGCGAAGCGAACAGTGTACCAAATTATAATTGAATTTTAGATTTCATGATGAATTCGTGTAAGAGCTTCATGGTTTGAATGTCCTTGTTTCCAAGAATATCTCGAATTGGTTGAACAGGAATTCCGGTCAGAATATTGGTTCGATATGCCCCGTAACGTTCACACTCCCAGACGAGATGGTCAATGATGGCGTATCCCTTGCCGCAGTCGCAGAGATTCGAATCGGTGATGTTGATTCTGAAAAGATGACCGTTTTGAGTATAATGATTTGCCATTAGACGACTCATATTTTTTATGAACATCCGTGAAGAAACGATCTGATCGAACCAAGGTTTTGTTTTAACGGAAGGAAGAATACTGTAGCAGTATCTACCAAGATCACTTGCAGACCACCCTTGCTGCCATGACTCGAGTGCCCTACTACGGAGAATCGGAAGAAAATCGTGTGACTGAATTTCTCTGAAGAAGATCTCGTTAGTATCACAACCGCACTTCGCCAATGTATAAGCCATCTCATTTCCGCCGATCCCAGAATGAGATGGAACCCATAAAAATAGTACAAAGTAGTTGCACGATAAGAGATATGCAACGGTATCTCTTATGTACAACACCAATCGATTTGTCTTTTTTGATGTTTTTGTATTCTTTATAGCGTTCAAAACACTAAAGCTGTCAGAACAAATAAGGTATTTACCAGGAGGGAGACCTTTGATGTAATCTACCACGAATAAAATCACTGATAATTCCGCCGAAAATATTGAACAGGGGTCAATCAACCGCCTACTAACCTCCAGTTCAGTGCCAAACACTCCAAAACCCGCACACTCATCCTACAGGGAACCATCTGTGTAAAATACAGCGTCCGCAAAATATGTTGACAACTTTTCTTGGAACAAGCTCTTTACGGAAATTGAAGATCTTCCGCTAAGCATATTTTTTTGCAATGAAGTATCAACCGAAGCACAAGATATCGTAGAGGAAAAATCGTAATCAAAGTAACATTTCATCGATGCTTCAGTTGTAGGCAGGGTGAGACATTCTCGATATGAAATAAGAAACCTTGATTGTGGATTCCTGTCGAAAAGAAGATCCAAGCCAATCCTTTTCGCCATTTGATATTTTTCATTTTCGATCCACTTTTGTTATCATTAGGTACATATACAGATTGATTGGCGTAGCTTGTTGTGTTCAGTTCGTTGGACATATTTCATAGTTGATTGCTATACAATGCTGTGTTTTATTCGGAAATAACCAGTGGCCAGATCGAGTTTACTTTCGAAGTACGCCTGGGTTTTTTTTAACGCGGGGTATACGTACCTCGTAAAAAAAACCGCGTAAAAATAACCGCGTTAATTGGAAAATCCCCGTAAAAAAAACGCGTTAATTGGAAAATCCGTGTAAAAAATGCCATGTCACCTAATGATTGACATCAAATGGGACTATCCTTAGTGTTGCGCGCTTCCGAAAACCAGTAGTTTTTTCCTGCAATTTCGTTGGTTTCTGGTAGCTATGGTTCGGGTTTCCTCACGAATGAGACCATCTGAGGTTGCTAGAAGATTCCCTAGTAATTTGTACACTCTTCTGCCGAGGCACGTGCAGTACCACTGTTGGACCGTCCATAGCTAAGTAGCCGGGGAAAGACATTCACGAATCGCTGCCCGTAGAAGACCCGTCCCGTTGTACCGCCCGGCGAGCTCCCCGTTTCCTAACAGCTAAAATCCACGTAAGAATAGTGATAAGGTGCGGCACTAATTTCATTCATAAGCGCTAAGATCCGTAACAAGCACTAATTACCGTAATATGCTCTGAGGGAACATAAGAGAAAAGTGTGAGCTGAGGGGGCGATGTGATATTGCATTGGTCTTTTTTTACGCGGGTAAAAAGACGGGTGGGTAATGTCGGGGACATAACCGGAGTGACGTAGGACTATACAAAGGGGACAGCTTTTGCTAAATATATATTTGAATATATTGTTTTATTTTCTTCTCCTACGTGAATACCTACCTATCTACCTGAAAAATTGATTAGTTTACTGTTTACTCTTTATGAACATGTTGGGGGTTCTGAAAAGAACCTTTGGTGTTGTGTTTTTGCGTTTTTTTATAAACTTGATTCTTGATTTTTTTCTAAAGGCTTTGTACTTATTAAATGTTCAACGCCGGGCATATTTCGGCGTATGTACATATCGTACAATCAAAATGATGGCTGTGATAGGGAATGCATAGGTGGTCATCAGCTCATTCACTATCATATATTTCACTATTGAGCACATTACCGTACCTTAAACTGTGGTTTCGGAGACGAATGAATTGTAAGATTTGTAGTCTCCGCAAACAAAGTAAATAAAAATGAAAAAGAACTGAGGTTTTGGAGACGATCTGTTGAGAAATAAACGAGCTATAAGCGTTCTGAAAAACCAACAGTAAATACAGGGACGGATGACCTTCGGATTAAAGTCCTTTAAAATAAGAACAGAGCAGCAGGAAATACATAGCTCATCATGTTACTCCTTAGTTATTTTTCTATACAATGCAGATGTAACGTCAGTCAGTTTTCAACTAAAGTTATCAACCAAAGAAAGCAGTTCTTGCTACCGAGAAAATTCGTGAATGCCATCCTGCATACAATGTGTTGTAATTTGAAGATACTTTTAATTCGGAAACCATGCAAGGGTTTATGAGAACTGAATGATCAATTTAAAAGACCCCAACCACCAATAAGTTCAAGAACAAGTATAAACAAAATAAATCAGTTTATATTATATGTCATATTATGTCACTTTAGAATGCATTGGTATTGTGAAAAGCTTTTAATAACTCTTCTGTGAAAGGTTTAATGGCCCTGAAAAGCGCCGTGTTTTACGGTGGCTGGTTTTGCCACCAAAGCAGTCTGTATAAACAAACTTTTTCCTTCTTCTACCTGCTGCCGTTTTGCGATTGCGTTTGTCACTCGCTGAAACTAGTTGTTGCCACCGAACCGAATGTGCTCTGTTCTGTAGGCGGGTTTTCTTATTGTCGTGAGCAGCTTCGCAAGCCAACTCGAGCACTCCGGCGGCCGAAATTCTATAACCGCTATTAGGTATACTGGTGCTCCGGCACCAATCCGTTGATGCGATGTGATGTGAAACGATGCCATGCAACCACACTGATCTACGACTTGAAAGAAAATGAGATATTTTTTTGGGGTCCGCGCGTTTTGTACTCTAGCGGTACACACTCACAGGATAGAGACAAATCGGCAGACTCAGCCAAAGGGGCGAGTCCAACGAGACGAACGAATGAGCGTTAAAAGGCAGCGATGGCAATAAAATACATTCATTACGATTTGTTCGCTCGTTGGATTCAGATGCAGGCTAAAAAAGGTCCTTTTCAGGATCACAAAATTATCTTTAATCTCAAGAGTTTATTGTTTTGTTATCACTCGATATCCCCATCTTGTTCGGCTAAACCTTCCTGTTTAGCGATTGTGTTTGCCACTCGCCACAGCTTTCACAGTTGGAAAATTTCTTCCCATCCAGATTGTGACATGTTGTACAGTAAATTACACTTAATGCGACGTGCCGAAGCACCACTCAGTGTCGCATTGGAGGCGATTTTAACCTGTAATTGATCATTTGCGATGACAGTGGTACAGTGTCGACTTTCAATGTGGGTCATAATTTGGACCCCGATTTCTATGTTTACAAAAATGTCCAAATAAATATGTTGCATTACATGTCCATCCAATTAGCTAAATGTCGAAATAAATGTAAATTACTGCACTTTGAATCTGGAAGCAATTTAAGAATTGGTGAAAATTGAATAATTGCGCGTCCACAACCATCAATAAGCTCAGAACAACTGACAAATTCACATACTCATCATATCCTGACAAACAAATTATGAAAAAATCAATTTGTGTTTTATTATTATTTTAGAATGCATTGAACTGTATTTCGTAAACTCTTTTTTGGAAGGTTTAATGGCCCTGATAAGCGCCGTGTTTTATGGAAATGGTACCAATTTAGAAAACTTAGTACTCGTGGTTTTGAAAAAAACTATTTCGAACGCACTTCATACCGCCGTGTTCTGGATTTGCCACCAAAGCAGTTTGTACAAAGAACAAACTTTTTTCTTCTGCTACCTGCTGCCGTTATGCGATTGCGTTTGCCACTCGCCACTCGCTGCAACTGCCTGTTGTTGTCTTGGTACCACGGAACCGATTGTGGTCTGTTCTGAATGTGGGTTTTCTTATCGTCGCGATCCTCCTCTGCTCCTTTGCCATGTCCAGACATGGCTGCTTGTGTTGGTTTGTTGATGTGATGTGATGCGAAACGATGTGGTGTACGGTTTGGATGAGAATGAGCGTTACGGCAGCGGAGCGGGGATTTTTAAGCTGACTGGCTGCATCGAGAATTACGCATGTGTGAGACTGCGACCAATGTCCGTTCATTTTTTTCTTTTTTCTTCCCAATCGTACTTCATTCTATTTCGCTGCTGCTCTGGTTGCCCTTTTTGGTCGGTACGATTTGAGGAGCACAAAATGGACCAATCAAAAATGGGCACATAGTGTATTTGGACAATGCTTGATATTTCACAGATATTCAATTGTTTATCTCAAGAAAAATGAAATGTTATTCGTTATGATAGATGCGTAGATATATTTCCTATCAATTGATGCAAACACCTTTGCGATCTATTGAGAAATGCCCGAGTTATAAGCGTTCTAAATCTTGCATTTTTTCCTACTTGTTCAGTGCCTAGATTTTCATTTCATCCCCTATATCTTCCGGTTAGACGTAGTCCTACGTCAAAAAAACCGCGTTAATTGGAAAATTCGCGTAAAAAACCGCGTAAGTTGGAAAATCTGCGTAAAATAACCTCGCAAAAAAAACGCGTAAAAAACCTGGGTGTAGTTCCATTAGAGTCCCATTATATTCTTTCTCGTCTCATTTTATCAACCAACTTATTCAATGAATAATGAAATTATATAGAACCAAATTTGAATTAGAACGAATAGAACCAAATTTGACATATGGATATGGTTCGACACACCTACCCCCTCTCTAAGGGCTGCCATACAAATGAAATACAAACTTCTGCATAAAGCGGCCCATAGACGTTCAATATTATTGAGCAATGTGGGTTGCCCAATACTTTGACGGTGACCCCTAGACGGTCAATATTATTGTACAATAAATTGGTTTGTACAAAAGATTGTACCGTGTGGAGGCGATATTGAAGGTTGTGCCAGATGTTGCACAATCACGAGCACAGACGTACAACCACATTGTGCAAACAGTCCCTGCCGGTATTTCATGAAGTCAACATGTTGAGTGAAGATTTGTGTTGCGTGATAATTGCCGTGGCCGCTAGTCGTAAAAAAGATTCTCAGACTGGTAGAAAATGGGCCAAACAGTGGTTTATTGATATGAATTGAGAGTAACTGAACCAAATGATTTTCACAACTTCGTGCGAATTGCCGGAGAATTATTTGATGAACTCCTCGCTTTGGTTACTTCTGAAATCGGTGAAAGGAACACTATCATGAGCGAAGCAATTGAAGTTTGGTTTATGCCATTATGTGTGAAATACAACATCATTCAAATGTCCACCTAGGGCTTCCTCGCACACCTTGATCCGGAACAGGTAATTTTCCATGACTTTTCGGCACATATAGGGCGGTATCTCGGTCATAACTTCACGAATGTTGTCAATTTGTGGCAAAAAAAATCGGTTAACATGCGGCCATAGCGCTCACCATTCACAGTTACCGTCTCGCCGTCCTCATTTTCAAAGAAATACGGCCCGATGACTCCACCAGACCATAATGCGAACCAAACAGTGACTTTTGGCGGATGCAATGGCCTCTCAACAATCACGTATTGATTTTCTGAGCCCCATATACGGAAATTTTGGGTGTTCACATAGCCACCGAGCTCGAAATGTGCCTCATCGCTGAAGAAAATTTGATGCGAAAATTCAGCATTTTGCTGCTTTTGTTCGTTCACCCAATCGACGTATGCCCGACGCATTCCATGGTCACCACGCTCTAATTTTTGTACCAGTTGGACTTTATATGGATGTAGGTGTAAGTCCAAATGCAAAATTCGCCACAATGATGTGTTTGACAAGCCCAATTGCTGAGCACGCCGTGGAATCGAAACATTCGGGTCATCCTCCACACTGGCAGCCACAGCAGCAATATTTTCGGCCGAACGCACATTACGATGATGCACAGGTTTCACAATATCCGCTACGGATCCAGTTTGTTCGAATTTACGCACAACATTAGCGATTGTGTGCTCTGTAGGCCGTCCATGACGACCAAAATCCGTCCGTAATGCTCGAAAAATATTTGCCGGTTTTTCATCATTTTTATAGTATAATTTAACAAAAATAACACGTTGTGCGATGCTAAAACGATCCATATTGTAAAATGGCAGACATTCAACTAACGATATGACGCTTTGGTTGACAGCTATGTCAAACGGTTGTCAGCGCAAGGCTGTATACTTTCGGAAGCCCGAAATTGAAAACCCTGTATATGAAAAGTGTCATTTTTTTTCGAGAAAGACTAGTTAATTGGCTTCAATTTGATATATAGATCATTTGAATGTTTGAAAAAAAGTCATTTTTCGAAAAAGGGGAAAATGATGATTTTTTCAGACCACCCTAAAATGGAAATGGGCACCCTAATAAAAAATAGAAAAGTACGGGTCTACTATTTTGCTATAAAAAACAAAACTACCAATTTTGGCGAAAATCCAAGAACTACTATATCGGTTTGGCATTGAATGACTGATATCATATGATCATTCAAATAATCATGGATGTAGTAAGAAAGTCGCCAAGGTTTGAGTATTCCGAAAGCCGTAAAATCACCCGAGTGCATGGAATCGAAGTTTTGAAAAAACATTGATACCAAATGTCTTCAAATTGCATGAAACGTCATGTTGAATGCTGATTCAGTTTTTTTGAAACCCGTTAAATAACCCAAGGGATATTATCAAAAAATCTCTGTCATCTCGATTTTTGTCGTCATCTTAATCCCAAAATTTGATTTTTGATAATATCCCTTGGGTTATTTAACGGTTCTCAAAAAAACGGAATCAGCGTTCTACATGACTTGACAATGGAATCACTCTGTACCGCGTTCCATGCCTTGGCCACCCAAAACATAGCATCCCTAATGTTGATTCACTTAACCATGTCATAGACCTCTCCTCGGCATCCAAGAAGCTCATGCATAAGTTTTTTATTGAAGTTGGTCTAGACTAGGGATTGCATTACGGTGCCAAAATTTCAATAACCGGTTATTCGGTAATGAAAATTTCATTACCGGTTAAAAACATACCTTAAAATGCTCAATTTTCTTGGAGAAACGGCTTTCATTTAGAATGATTAGTTTACAAAAAAAAAGTTTTTGTTGTTAAAGTAATACTTAAGGACACAGAGAATGTTAATTCTGTTGTCTTCCAATCTAGATCGGATCTCATTATGTTGGGCGTACAGTACGAAGAGTACCGAATACCATTGTCATGTTTTTGCCTTTGATGCCCTCTGTACGAAAACTCTTGTCCGAGGATTTTCATCAATTCGTTTATAGACGGTGAGCTGCAGGTTTCGCATCGTCGAGTGGATTTTTTCCCTCCTGTTGTCAAGCTACTGAATCAATATCATCATCGTCAAATATGATCAAGTCAGAAATAATTTAAAATGCCTGCTTGATCAATGCAGTCCGTGGCGTTTGATAGAATACGCTAAAGTCATAATTAATTGGGTCACGATCACTAGCAGAATGATTATTCATATACGGTAGGGGTGGCCAAACTTTTGAGCATTACGGACGACTAATTGTTCAACTGGCTGTCTTCCAACGTTGACTGTATCAAAAAGTCATTAGGAATTGAATGAAGTACAAGACGATAAAACAAAGTTTAACTAGTGATGAAATGGATCGAGCCTCAACCTTTTATAAGCTTATACAAGACTAAGAGAAATGACAGGCGAATATGAGGCAAATGAAGCGTTAAATTTCAGAAATAAACAAACACATTTTTAAATAAGAATTATGAACGAATATTATTTTTTTCCTTCAGAAGTAATATCCTATTTAATAGTGTATCAAGTTTTCTACAAGGAATCTGGAACAGTTTTTTTTCCTGATAATGATTTTATATCATAGTATTGAGATTTTTGTAAGTGTATTGAAATAATTCTAATACAGGTCGAATAAGAAGTAAGAAAATTATTGTTTTAAAAACAGCTATCAATTATTTTTATTCAGTTAAAAAAAACTTAGAGTTATCTTCAGAGATGGTAATCTGAGAGGGGGTACACTTACTTCACTACAAATCAAATCTAAATTATTATGACCGGCGACCGGCGGTTGGAGAAGTTCGCTTTTATATATTTTATTATAGCTTTCATATTTTTATTATAGCTTTTATATTTTTATTAGATAGCTTTTATATAATCGAGGTAAATTTGCATGTTGTTATATGAAAAAAGTATCTGGACAGAGACGAGACCGCCCAAAAAACACCGATCTCACCTCGGTGTTCTGCTGGAAATTCATTATTTCATCATCACCATTATTCATCATAATTTACCACTTAACTGTTATAAAGTTAATACTGTTATGAGTTGATAATAATTAGTATTTAATATATAATAAAATTATAACACATTAATAACATAATAACATTTCTTTCCTCAATGAGGTAGGGTAAATGATCTTGGTTTGTTCGATTTGAGGTGCATTTACTCAACTAGTAAATGCAAATCGATTTTTCTTCATGAAAATCACACATAATCGATACGAGTTTGTTGAAAAGCCCTAAGTCTCTAGTTGCTAAAACTACCATAAGGTGTAGAAATTATTCAAATTTCTATGTTTTTTAACAATTTTCCTTAAGAAATAATTATGAGCATGGTTTGACCACCTCTGATCATGGTTTGTCCAAAAAATGAACATGGTTTGTCCGGTTTTAGAAATCATCATTTATCAATGAAAACATTTTAAATTTCAAGTAAATGTTGCATTTATCATTGCTTGAGTTTACTGTCATCATATTTATCCATTCATAATTTAGGCTTTCTTCAGAATATTGAATTTTCTTGGGCATTTTAAAAATGTTCACCTCAACACACTCAACATACAGAAACTTAATTTCTGCTATGCGCGAAGGACACAATAAATAAACTACAGCGCGCCAAGCGGTTGCCATATAAATCATGTGGACAAAATAACATTATGTGTATTTCATAATCCTTCAAAACATGTAGTTCCGTAAAAATATACTATAAAACTAAAAAAAATCCTGAAAAAGACAATTTTATTTATATGTTTTGAAACATTCGAATACCTGATTTGACAATGGTGTGCGAAATTAGAGCATTCAAAAAAGTGGGCAAACCATGATCATATTTTCGACTGGACAAACCAAAATCATTTACCTTACCTTATTTACTTGTGAAAGATTTTTTTTATTTTTGCCTTATGATTTATCTTAAGTTAATAAGATTTTTTTTGTAATATTCGGTCACTATCCGGTACCTGGCCAGATAGCAAATATTGTTTCATCTCTAGTTTTAACTCACCTTTACTCGTGCGCAAAATCATAACTCGTATATACATCTGTCACAGTGTCACAGACTGTATCTATTGTGTTTTTCTAGGCGTGATGATATTTAATTAAAGTAAAAAAAATATATATAATTGAATCTTCAAACTACTGAAAATTTGTTTAGCCTTTTCAGAGCAAAATTATTGATTCTCGGTCTGTGAGATCGTATGCTCGAGTACAGGATGGTTAATTAACCCTCCTGTACTCGCGTGCAAAATCATAACACGTATACTCGCGCACGGTGTCACAGACCGAAAATTGAACTTCTCTGTAATGTTGCCATTGTGTATTTTTCAGGCTTTATTGGCATTCATTTGAGAAAGAGGGTATGATTGAATGAAAAAACTCAAAAAAATATGTTTTCTTCGTCTTTATTATGTTTTAATTGTCATCTGATTCAGCCTCCTTTAAAGTAGAGTATTTTTTGATACTTCTACATAAATATCGAAATTTGAATTTTTCACTGTTATTAATTAAAATTAAGAAACTGAATATAATTCCTGGAAGTATAAAGAGCTATAAAATAACATAAAAACGTATTAATCGATTGTGGTTTCATTGAAGTAAGAATCAGAACGTAGCATAACTGCATGCACGAAACAAACATATTTTTTAAATTTCATGCAGTTGTTGCGTGTATTTCGGGACTTTTATCGAAGAGAAAATTGTATAACGACCTAGATAATTTCCAGATGATAAAGGTTCTGGAATATAAAGTTTGCATATTTCTAATATTCTTTGTCTCCGTTTTCTTGGTAAACTAAGAATTAATGCCTTTTTCTAGATGGGGCATGAAAAGATGATATAAAAGGATTTCTAGGAACTTCCTTTTCTTTTTCTTGTTTTCTTGTCGATATTGTCCATTATAAAAAAGTCTCCCCGAAACTGTAACTGTTAAAAATTACCATAAGCTACCGATTAGTTTATAGTTTACTGTTTACAATTCTTCCACAAGTATGATGGAAGATGTATTAGATGTATGACCATTATATTTAGCGAATAACTATACGAAAGTCAAACATTTATATTTTGCTTTTGAACGTATAAGTCTAATGACGAATATATCGACGAATAGTTAATATATGGATCCGTTCAATCCAGTTACAAAAGGGACTGAAATCAAATAAGAATAGTCCGGTAATGATCTCCTGCATTATATTCAATAAATATTCCACGCCACTAACATTAATTTATACATTTCATTCAACAATATTCTAGAATATGATAAAGGCACTTGTCCAAAAAAGTTACTCCTATACTCGCGTCGGTGTGTCAGACCGAAAGTGTAAAAAAAGTGACACACGTCCCCTTCTTACCAACACATGCGATACGCTAAACGATGACGAACGACGAATAACGAAGCTAGAGAGAATCGCAAAGTCGTAGTGTTGATATTTTCTGAGAAATGAACGAATTATTGATTTCTCGGTCTGACAGACCAATGCGCGAGTATAGGAGTGTTAAAGGAAAAAATAGGTCATACTAAGTTTTTGAGTTTTTACTCTATAAGAATTTATTCCGGATAATCGAGTCCGACTAGTATTTCAAAACATCCTCAAAACCTGACCATTATGAAAGAAAATTATATTCAGACACAATTTTAGTTTAATATTATTTCACAAGCTGCGAGAAAACGTATTACTGTAGAAGCATAGCATACATATTCGGCGCAAAAAATAAATTTTCATTCATAGTTTTTATTTTAAAAGTGTGCTCATTTCATTCTTAAAATCCAATATAATATTCCTTTGTCAATGCCGTCAACGCAGGAAAACGAAACGCTTGCAGCCTAAAACTTAATGTTTGTAATGAACAAGTAATAAAGTATCAATATAGTTCACAAACTGTGCACAGTCGTACTGATTTACTTTTGTGTAATTTTAAGATAGCTGCGAATTGGTTTGGCAATTTTGACTCATCTGGTGGTATACTAAGCGCCATGATTTACACCAGTTTGAGAGTTTGGCAGTTATTTCGATTGACGGACATGTGTGACGCTATCACCTACAGTGTGTCAAGTATATAAATGCCCTAAGCGAGCTCATGATAATAACGCGCGCATGAGATGTTTAGTACAAAAGACCGCTGGTAATCAACTGACAGGATATTGAACAATATTGCCAACAGACGGCACAATTTTATCCCGTTTACCCAATATATTTTCAAAAATATGAAAATGACACAATATATTACACAACCTTCCAATACTGCCCACAGACGAACGTTTATTTCGCACAAACCAAAATATTGAGCAATAATATTGAACGTATATGGGCCGCTAAACTCAAGAACTAATCAAGCAAATGGAGTCCAATTAGGAATGTGAGGGTTTTTGGATACGAGAATTGTTTCTATGATGGTTCCTCTTGTGGAATGGAGAGGGGGTCTCATAAAAATATTACACATATTCCAACCAAACATAACAATTGAAAATTTTCGGAAAACTCTGAAGGAAAATGGGAAAGCTCTGAAAATTCCAGCCCCATATGTTCTACAATTACATAGTGACAAGCGTTGTTAGTCTATTTGATGTTCGCGCTAACGAAATTGATCTTTGTTTGGAAGTGGAAATGGGCTTAGGGAAGTGGAAATGGGCCTTCTTTATTCTATCATATAGTCTAAATCAAATATTTATTCCATGTAACGACGAAACATGTTATTTGAAAGTGGTTTAAAAAATCATGAACGAGAATTGCGTCTGAAAATAATCTGATATTATAATGACGAGTTTTGGTAGAAGTACTAGGAATTTTATAGTAAAAGATAATTTCAATGGGTCGATTAGAAGATCAATCAATGAACAGTTCTACGATTGGACCCATGAACGTGCGCTTAGTAAGAAAATGTAATTGTTTGAAGGTATTGATAACAAAAAATAAATTTTGGGTGGGTAAAGTATCCCGGGTCAGCTAGTAATTGATAAAATTAATAGAATTGTAACGTAAAAATTATGTACATTTTATCTTCTGATGCTCATTTGACATGAAGTTACAGCCTTACAAAAATCTTTAAAAAATTTCTATATGTTGCAAAGTGTTGTTAAGCTCGAACACAATTCAAACATTATATGTCTCAAAAACACTGCAAACTACAAAGTCGATTTCTTCTCCCCCGGATCCGGTCGTTTCTATTACCAACCTTAATCCAGTACGAGGTGTCTGCAAATATGACATGTTCGTCTGGCATGAAGTACGCATACGAGTCGTACAAGGCTAAACAATAACCGCCTCCCGCCCCACCTTTCCAGTTTCATCAACAAGTAGATATGTGTACTGCTTCTTTTCAAGTCCATTTTTGCGCTCAGACTGCACCACCTTCGTTTACTGAAAAATGCTCACTCTTGAGGCCATTCTGCGCTGGATAGCACTCTAAGTGTTGCTGTTCATGATCTCTCTGTCCGACGCCTGTGTGTCTTTCCTTCCGATGCAGAAATGAACCCTCACTGCAGGGATAACATCTTATTTCCCTCAGCAAAAGTTGGGACGGTGCGCACATAGTGCAATAAACTTTGCTACATTTTCCGGGATAAAAAACTAGCCAGAATACACAGGCGGGTGTGTACATAATAATCTACCACATCCTCTTTGGGAGCGCTTCCATCCGGAGATGTTGGGGGAGATGCCTACCGGAGTGTCTTCAAGCCCATGCTCAAACACTCAGCGTTTCGATAATTAACCTTGGTTTATTCATGCGCCCGTCTCGACAGAATATCTGTTTATGCTTTTCCTCGTTGTTTGCCTTTCTTCACTTCCAATGTTCTGGATTGGGTCGGCAAGGAAAAGCAAAAAATGAATACACCCAAGACTTATAGATGCAATCAGCAATCAGATTTGTTTGATATATGACAATCCGATACTTCCGAGAACTAGAGACTTGTTTCTTCGTAATATGTATAATTGTAGATAATACAGGGAAACTTCGATATAACGTACCCTCGTTATAACGTCACTCGATATAACGTACATTTTACCTCGATATAACGTACACATTTCCAAAGTGTAAAGGACATTTTTCTTCAATATTTTTTTCTGATAGAACAATGAATTATCTGTATTGTGATGCTAAAACAAGTTTTGTACCTTCAATCAGTCCCGAAATACAGCTGGTTTTGTGATTCCGGATTCTAAATGAATCTAGCTTCAATCAACAGTACGAAGGGAAACATAATGAGACAAGCTGGCTTCGTCTTCTGATTGAAGATATTCATTAAATTTACTAAAACAGCAACACAATCATGTATTATAGACTACGTTTGTGAGTACTTTATTATGCTTCGATATAACGTACAATTCGATACAACGTACAATTTTGAAAGTGAAATGTACGTTATATCGAAGTTTACCTGTACTGCCATTCGTTTTATTCTTCATTTAGATATTTGTTATATTGATTTTCCAGCAAAGCGAATATAGGTATATTATTATAGGTGTTGAAGATTGAAAAAAACAAATCTATGTATCGGATATACATGGAACAAAAGGCTCGAGCGGCTACGTAAAACAGCGCGGAAGCTGTTCAATAGAGCTAAAATTAATTCGGATTGGTCTCAATATAGGAGGGCCCTAACCTAATATAACAGAGAACTAAGACGATCTAAACGAAAATCTTGGGTAAATAACTGCGAAACCATTGAAAGTACCCCAATCGTTGCAAGACTAAGCAAGACTCTTGCAAAAGACCACTCGAACGGGCTGGGTTCCCTCAAAAAGGACGACGGTTCGTTCACAAAATCTCCCTCAGAAGTATTAGGCTTACTGATGAAAACTCACTTCCCGGGATCTACATCGATTCATTCTGATACCAGTCCTAGCTACAACCGCGACATGAAATGCTCTCGAAGGTATTCTCAAAGTGCAAAGGATGTCGCAAAGATAGTTGCTGGAATGGTTTTCACGAGGGCCAGAGTAGAAAGCGCGGTGAGATCCTTTCAACCATACAAATCCGCAGGTGCAGATGGAATTTTTCCAGCCCTGATTCAAAAAGGAGAATCTAAGCTGATTCCATCTCTAATCGAGATTTTTAAGGCAAGTCTGATACTAGAGCACATTCCTTCCACATGGAGACTCGTTAAAGTGGTCTTCATTCCAAAAGCTGGGAAACGTGATAAATCACTCCCAAAATCATTCAGACCAATTAGTTTATCATCAATACTGCTGAAAACTATGGAAACAGTATTATATGAATACATAAAGTCTGTATTCATGTCCAAATGCCCTTTATCTAAATACCAGTTTGCCTATCAATCAGACAAATCCACAGTCACAGCGTTACACACGCTTGTGACTAAAATTTAAAAATCTCTTTCGTCAAAAGAAACTGCATTATGTGCGTTTTTTGATATCGAAGGGGCTTTCGACAATGCTTCTTATGTATCATTGGCACAGGCTATGAGAAGAAGACATTTCGGTGACTACATAGTCGAATGGATCAAAGGCATGCTCACAAATAGACAAATCACCCCGAAGCTGGGTGGGTCGTCGACATCTGTGATTGCAACGAAAGGTTGCCCACAAGGAGGGGTTCTATCACCTCTACTTTGGTCACTGGTGGTTGACGACCTTCTGATTAGCTTGGAGGCGAATGGTTTCGAAACCGTGGGTTTTGCTGATGATTTAGTCATAATGGTACGTGGCAAATTCAACGATGTGATATCGAGCAGGATGCAGATGGCCTTAAACCTTACACAATCATGGTGTATCAAAGAAGGTCTGAGCATAAATCCCTCAAAAACAACAATTGTTCCTTTCACCACCAGTTAGCGCTCAACTTCCGAGTCGATCAGTCGATGTTCTTTAGACGAGAAGATTTTGGAAGTCGATCACGGACTATTTTATACGGTTTTTTGTCGTTTCCTCGAGACGTCGCATTTGCGATGCCGCGCCGCGAAAATTCATTTCGCGTCGACTATTCGCAGTTCCCGAAGTTGCTTTCCCATGATGAAATCCATAATTTCGCGAGAAAATGTTCTCCAGCTTCAGCCAAGCAGACGGCTTGGATGTACATTCGTGAAAGTCAACAACCTCCAACTAGCCGAGAAGATAGTGGAGCAACACGACAACAAGCACGAGTTCGTATTCGACGGAAAGTCATACAAGCTAAGAATTACGATGGAGGACGGTGCGGTAGAAGTCAAATTGCTTGAGCTACCAGAAAGTGTCACCAATAAAGAAGTTGCTAATTTTCTTGCCGAGTACGGTGATGTTATTAGTGTTCGTGACCTACTATGGGATGACCGTTTCAGCGTCTTTGGTGGTATTAAAACCGGAGTTCGTGTTGCTCGAATGGTAGTCATGAAGAACATACCATCCCTCGTGACGATCCAGGGCGAAGAAACTGCAGTGGGTTATAAGGGGCAGCGGCAGACCTGTCTACACTGCCATGAATTTGCACACATTGGTATTCCATGTGTGCAAAACAAAAAACTGTTGGTACAGAAGCTCGCAGCAGACCTGTCGTATGCAAGCGTGACGAAGAGTAAACCATCTCAACCACAACAGACTAAACCATCCAACCAACGTAAACTGTCATCAGTTTCCTCAACACGGATAACGAAGGACCCGCGTGTAGACGGATCAAGCGATATATCGGGTCAAAAATTAAATCTCCTTCGAGTAAGTGAGACACAAGATACATGTTCACAACCACAAAAGAATAACACGATGCCACCCCCCGCTGCCCCTGCGACAACGATCAATTCCACAACACACGCTGTAGTACAACTCTCGCCAATCACGATCTCGAACGCCACCACATCGCATCGCAGACCCGATGGCAACGAAACGGATGGCTCGCAAACATCTCAATCCTCGAACACTCGACGCCTGCGTAGACAACCGCCGGGCAAGAAAATGCGTCACTCCGTAGAAAATATCAGTATCAGCGATCACAAACACGTCAGAATCTCCGACGAAGAAATATTATAAGAATGGAGAACGTCAGCTGTAATATTGCAACGATAAACATCAACACCATCACCAACCAAACCAAGTTAAACGCCCTTTGCACATTTGTTCGCTCAATGGAGTTGGATATTGTGTTTCTACAGGAGGTTGAAAACGAACAGCTCGTCTTGTCCGGCTATAACGTTGTCTGCAATGTCGACCATGCGAGGAGAGGAACGGCAATTGCTCTGAAAGATCACATCAAATTCTCACACGTAGAGAAGAGCCTGGACGGCAGACTACTCGCACTCCGTGTGCACAACACTACATTTTGTAATGTGTATGCTCCATCTGGTTCTGTTCTTCGGGCAGAAAAAGAACGCTTTTTCAACAACACCATCGCTTATTATCTTCGTCACCATACCGACCATACTATCTTAGGTGGCGATTTCAACTGTATTATCCGACAATGCGATGCGACTGGACAAAACTCGAGTCCAGCTCTCAAAACAACCGTTCAACAGCTACATCTGCATGATGTGTGGCTACAGCTTCGTCCACGAGAGATGGAGTACACATATATCACACACAACTCGTCGTCCAGGCTCGATCGGCTCTACGTAAGCGATGGTCTCCGAGAACAGCTGAGATCAACATCTGTTCATGTATGCTGTTTCTCGGATCACAAAGCAGTCACTGCGAGAATTTGCCTTCCTCTCCTTGACAAAGCGCATGGTCGTGGCTTTTGGTCCCTCCGTCCCCATCTCCTGACTACAGAGAATATAAACGAGTTCCAAATTCGGTGGCAGTATTGGACTCGCCAACGGTGGAATTATCCATCATGGATGGAATGGTGGCTGTCGTGCGCTAAGCCTAAAATAAAGTCATTTTTCCGATGGAAGTCCAAAATAGCTTTCGACAACTTTCATCGGGAACAACAACGTCTGTATCACCTACTACGGCAAGCGTACGATAGCTATCAAAACAACCATGCCATGCTCACCACTATCAATCGGTTAAAAGCAGAAATGCTAGCACACCAACGATGTTTTTCCGAAATGTTCGTGAGAATAAACGAAACCTTCGTTGCTGGTGAGCCGTTATCGACCTACCAGTTGGGCGAGCGTGTGCGTCGAAAAACCGTCATCGAGCGTTTGCGAAATGAGAGAGGCGAAATTATCGGAGATTCTACTTCGATACAGAATCACATGGTCGAATATTTCACGAATCTTTACGCACCAGGGCATGTAGAAGAGGGAGAAGGAGGTTCTTTCCAATGTGACAGAATCATCCCCGAGCAGGATGCCGTAAACGAAGCCTGTATGAATGACATTACCACTGCTGAGATATTTTCAGCCATCCGCACAAGCGCATCGAAGAAATCACCTGGGCCAGACGGGCTGCCGAAGGATTTTTTTCTGCGTACATTCGATGTAATACACCGTGAGTTAAACCTTGTCATCAATGACGCAATCAGGTCAAACTTTCCATCCCAGTTCGTCGATGGAGTGATCGTGCTGGTCAAGAAGCGAGGCGGGGGAGACGACGCGCACTCCTACCGACCAATCAGTCTGATAAACTACGACTACAAAATTCTCTCTCGTATTTTGAAACGGCGGCTTGAAAATGTGCTTCAAGCCCATGGTGTTTTGACTGGTTTGCAAAAATGCTCAAACGCGGAGCGCAATATCTTCCAAGCAACACTAGCTTTGAAAGATAGAATTGCACAGCTGAAAGCAAGCAGACAGAAAGGGAAGCTGATCTCTTTTGATCTCGATCATGCTTTCGATCGAGTGTACCATGAATTTTTATTTAACACGATGCGAGCTTTGGGATTCAATTCAGCGTTTGTGAACTTGCTTTCGCGTATAGCAGCAACCTCTTCCTCCCGCTTGCTCATCAACGGACATCTCTCCGCTTCGTTTCCAATCCAACGATCTGTTCGTCAAGGGGATCCGATCTCCATGCATCTTTTCGTGCTCTACCTTCATCCTCTTCTGCGGCGATTAGAACAAGTGTGTGGAGCAGATCTAGTTATCGCTTACGCAGATGACATCAGTGCCATTGTATCCAGTGTCGATAAGCTCGATGCAATGCGAAACTTATTCCGGCGTTTTGAAAGAGTGGCAGGGGCACGCCTGAATGAAAACAAAACCATCGCAATCAACGTTGGCTGCGTGAACGATCCGATAAATGTTCCGTGGCTTCGCACAGAAAACACCGTTAAAATTCTTGGAGTGTTTTTCGAGAATTCGATACGGTGCATGATGAAGACGAATTGGGACCTACTTGTGTCCAGCTTCTCGCGCTTAGTTTGGCTGCATTCATTACGCAGCTTATCGTTACACCAAAAGGTAACGCTGCTAAACATTTTTATTTCGTCAAGAATGTGGTACATGGCAGCAAATTTGCACCCAATGGCAGTTCACGTGGCGAAACTGACGGCCACTATGCGAAGATATCTTTTCCGTGGTACATGTGCAACCATTCCAATGGAGCAACTAGCGCGTCGACGGGAGGATGGTGGCCTCAACCTGCAATTGCCAGCGTTGAAATGTAAGGCGTTGCTTATCAACCGTCACTTACACGAAATAGTTTTCCTTCCCTATTATAATTCCTTCCTCTCCCAAACAAACGTCCCCCCGTCAGATCTTCCCTGTCTAAAGCTCATTCTGAACCACTTCCCAACTTTCCCCTTCCAAATTCGACAGCAGCCTACCGCCAGTCTCATCCATCGATTCTTCGCCGAACGAACAGCAAAACCAAAAGTTGAAACAGCGAATCCTACAACTAACTGGCCCCGGGGGTGGAAGAATATCACTGCTCGGGACTTATTACCTTCACAACGCAGCATTCTATATATCTGGACAAACGAAAAATTTTCACACCGACGACTGATATTTGCTATGACAAGAACGTACAATGAAATGTGTTTACACTGTTCTGCGAGTATTGAGACAATAGAACACAAATTTTTCGGCTGCTCGAGAGTACGAGACGCTTACAATGTGCTACAGCAAAAGCTGCAAGTGGTAACTGGCAGACAACGCATTCTTCAATTCGACAATCTCCTTCGGCCCTCACTGGAGGGGATAGCAGCGAATGAAAGAACTCTAATAATGAAATTGTTATTGATATATATCACCTTCATTGATAGCAGCAATGATAGGATTGATATAGATGAATTAAAATTTAATTTTGAAGTCGAGGTTTAAAACAATTATGTAAATAATTTTTAATGAACAAACAAACGACAAATAAACGTATTATTGAAAAAAAAATTAGTATGGTGGTCAAAGACTAAGGAGAATGTAGCTACAAAAAAGCTAAACAAACTCCAACGACTGGCATGCGTTGCTGTAACAGGAGCAATGCGAAGCACACCCTCAAAAGCATTGGAGGCTATCCTTCACTTGTTACCTTTGGGTCAACATGTTCAGCTGGAGGCTAATAGAAGCGCTCAAAAGCTAAAAAGATATAAAAAAATATTAGACGGGGACAAAACTGGTCACTTGAGCATCCTGAATCTCTTACCCGTTGGACCAACCTCAGAGATGAACAGCGATTGGATGGAACCAAGGACCAATTATGACATTCCATACAGAGTGATCGAACTTTCTCGTTCAGTATGGGATGAGGGTGGTCCCGATGTTCGTGATGGTTCAATCCTGTTCTATACCGATGGGTCGAAAATGGGTAACAGAACAGGTGCTGGAGTGTATGGTCCCAGAATAAACATTTCTGTAGCTATGGGGAACTGGCCAACAGTTTTCCAGGCAGAAGTAGCTGCAATAATAGAATGTATAAATGTCTGCCTTAAAAGAAATTATAGACATGCTAACATTTGCATCTTCTCAGACAGTCAAGCAGCACTTAAAGCCCTCAATGCTTTCAAGTGCTATTCAAAAATTGTCTGGGAATGCATTTGCCTTTTACGACAACTGTGTCAGAGAAGTTCGGTACAACTGTACTGGATTCCTGGCCATTGCGGTATAGAGGGAAATGAACAAGCAGATGAACTCGCAAGACGCGGCTCAAGTTCACCCTTCACTGGTCCAGAACCATTCTGTGGAATTTCTGAATGTGTGTTGAAGAGTGAGCTGAAGAAATGGGAAGACCGGGAAGTAATGGCCAACTGGATGGCTGTACAACTCAACCAGTCAAAAAAATTTATCACGCCGAGTATTAAAATTACTCAACAATTGCTGAGTCTTAATAAGAAAGACTTCAGCACATTGCAGGACATTGTCCGAGTAAATACCATCTCAAAAACATAGGTTTAGTGCAAGATGATATTTGTCGCTTTTGTAATGCCGAAAGCGAAACCTCGGAACATTTGCTCTGCAAATGCGGAGCACTAACAAGACGCAGGCTTCAACACCTTGATAAGGCTATTCTGGAGCCCAAGGAAGTTTGGTCTGTGTCGCCGATCAGGACTATAAATTTTATCAAACAGATTATTCCTGATTGGCACCTATCTCGCTATAGCTTTCAGTCTACTTCATCAACAATAAGCAGTAGATAAGCTTGAAGCGTAGTACAAAAAATGGGGCATACCACAATAGTTCAAACTAATGGACGCAGTGGTTCACACCAACAAGGAAAAAAAAATCCGATATACATTACAGAATTTTATGCTTATTTTGAGACCATTGTATCTGTTGGAGAACGCTATAAAGTATAATAAGATTGGTGCTACCGGGCACAGATAAGAGTAGCAAAATCGGGCTGTTCAGGTAATTGCAAAATTCTCATACCATATCTCCAGCTCGCACAAGAAATGATCCACAATATGAAATAGGAACAATAGTCAGTTGTAATACAGAACTCATACGAAACGGACGCGTTGTTAATCTCTCTCGTCATCGGTCAATAAACGATCTTATGGATATTACATCCGAGTAGTCGTTCCGCGTGTTTTCTTTTTCGTTAACCGGAAAACCGGAAATTGTGGTCACCGCGTTGACGAACAGTATCAGCCTTATTTTTACCATAACCCAATGCCCGATTTTTTCCCTGAATCAGCAGTATTTAGTTCGTCAGTATCAGCCGAAAAGTCCAGGGTTCCTCCAAAATTTTTACGACATCAAACACCATGGTTTTGGGATAATTCAACAATTCATCCTTTTTTCTCTACAACAGTTGCATCATATTGCTAAACACTGTGCAACTGAATTTCTCATTCCATTTTCTCTATCAATTTACAAGCATCAGACACACCCATCAAACCAATTTCCACAAGGATAACAATCGCACATTAATATTCAAAGCACGATGGCGATACACTCCGTACATGATAGTCGAGGGTCAAAGAAGTGTCAACTATGTTGCACAATCTAAAAAGTTATGGGCGAATGTTTCACGGAATCGGTTACGTGATACTGTCGGTCAATAAATGGTTCGGGAGGCCAATGGAAAGATTTCTTTGTAGCGTGAAAAGGGTGGTAAAAGAGTATCTTGACTTCAAGCGCACTTCACCTGGTAACTCTCCGAGCTTGAAGTTGATCCCGTCATCTCAACGCGAATATCTTAAACATCAACTTTGGTAATTTGTTGCTTCTTCTGGTGATTTCACACCCACGCTTTCCACCCGCCCTTCCTTTCTTAGAAAAGCGTTGGCCTTTAATCTTTCTGGTCTCGATATCAGGATGAAGTCTAACTTTATTTATTTTATTCAATTTATTCTGAATTGCCACATTTTTCTTTCAAGTCTAACCATCAAAATTCGTATAACAATATTTCTTTCAAGCTTTCTTCAAATCCGAATTGTTTTCAATAATTTGCCTCCGTCATCCAAAAATATCATCCGGACAAGGATGTGGTGTTTTACCCGGACCCGGTCTCTGCTCACTACGCGAAAAAGTCGCTGGGGGAGATGAACCGCATGAAGATAGATGTTATTCTGGAGTCAGCCTACTCTCCGAACGTCCTCCAGCTGCCGCCCATCGAGAATTCCTGAACAAATCAGAAGCGGAGAGTCTACTCGAACAATTTAGTGGATAAAACAGGAGGAACTAAAGAATAAAGCTAAGAAAGAACTGAGAAACATGCCAACAAGTATGGGAGAAGTGTGTAACACGCACCCGCACCCCCTAATAAAGGCAACAACTACGTCAGTTCGTAGATTAGTTGGCCCTCAATTATCTGTAATCGTTCTGTATTTAAGATACCAAATAACAAAAGTGCTTCGAATTTTATTTTGTAAGGCGCCCAAATTTTATATTTTCCAATCATACGGAGTTAAATGGCCCGGCAGAAGTACAATATGCTCTCAGAGACTATAAAGCTCAGAGAAACAGCTTGTATAAAGATTCAGCTTGTTGAGATATTCCATCAATCTATTCACTTCATGCCCACCAACGAAGAGAAGAAACCGTTTCTCCGGTGAGCTTGTTCTCCCAGTATTCGTGCATTGATTCTCCAGTCCGCACTCTTTTTTCCTACATTGTCTGAGCACATAATATAGATGCCAGATGTTAAGACATGTTTTCGTTTTGAAGACATTTCACGCTTAACTTTTCAATAAGAGGTATCTGTTTTGATCGATTCTCTTTACTGACTTTCTATTCAATTAAGGCCTGGTATACAGATTTTGCGCCAGTTTTACCACATAGTTTGATAAACGAGGATCCCTTCTACACTCCTGATCATCGAACAGATTAGGGAATGCTTTTCCGCTGAATTATTAACGATAGAGAATGTCGATGAAGAGAATCGATCAAAACAGAAAGGTCCCATTGAAAAATATAGCGTTTTTTAATATTGTGAAAACATACTGAGGCCATTTCAAAGTATGTAAAAACAATTGAGGGGCTTAGAATGCAAGGGGTATAAGTGACTTGATCGATTTCTCTTCATTAACTTTTTCTTTATTTAATAACTCAACTGCAAAAACGTTCCAATTTAAGTTTGCTATAGAGTCCGATAGATGAGGTTCTGACCTATCTTTCACATTGCCAAATACAGTACGGAATGTATTTGCAGCTAAGTTATGACCAAAAGAGAGAGTTGATGTAGAGAAATCGATCAAATCACTTACACCCCTTTAATTCTAAGCCCCTCAATTGTATGTGTGATTTATCGTACATGATATAGAAATATTGTGATGGTTTGCTCATTTTTATTCATTATAATTACATTTGAAGACATTTATTCGTATCATACAGAGATATTTGAAAAAGTTATCTGGCATCCCTCACATGCAAGCTATTTCTTTCGTGAGAATGTTATCAGGCCAAAAGCGAGCAAATTGCTCCAATCGAGGGTATGCCGTACTGCCCTACGGTAAGCTGATGCGGAAAATATCAAATTGAGAAGGATATGAATCCTTTCTTACCGTTTTCTACATCTGATTGTAATATGGCAACCCTGGTCCAAACCACTCATCGACTAGTTTAATTCAAGAAATTACAACGTGATCACACAGCTGAATAATGTGAATTAAAATGAAGTGATTGAAAAATAATTTAAGAGATATTCAGTTACGCGCAGCATTTTTTTCTATTATTTCAGGATACTTGGACGGTGTTAAGTCAGACCGGTCCAAGTGACATTTCCATGATTTCGAGAAGCTTGAAGCTAGGTGATTTAAAGGATTTTCATTGATCATTCAAAGTGCTGTACGCTTGATTTTTCAGATCTGATAAATGTGGTATGTACCTTACAACATGCTTAACCTAATTCAATAAATAACTCCAAATTTCTAATTTTGCGATTTGGTCCCCTCTGACTTAACACCGGCCTCTTGTCACCGAAAATTATGAATATTCGGTTTTCTTTATTTTCGGTTTTTACGCTGATTAATGTCTAATGCAAATTTTCTATACAATAGTGACTATATGCAAGTTTATCAATGAGTAGACTCGTGAACATACCTGAAACAACTTTTACTTACACTTACATAAATGCGTAGTAATATAAGCTACAAAATATTTGGTACGTACTTTCTACTAAAAATGACTTTGAGCAATGACATTGTTCAGAGACGAAATGACGAAGTGTTATTACAGACCAACAGATCCTCTCTCCAGTTGGGCGAGTCTGCATTACCTGTCAATGGAGCTCCGTTATTAGGGTATGTTCGATGTATTAAAAATGAGCAAAGAAACCGTTCGAACGCGGTGATTGAATGATTCAACTCACCAATATAAAACTGGATTTAGATAGATTGGTAGAAAGACACCAGGTTCATTCACTACATTAATTTGATGCAACGTGCGGGTATATCTGTTTTCGCATACTTTTCTGAAGATCGGAATAAGTTTCCTCAACACAGATTTCAAAACCAATGAGCCAGGGGAAATCGGCATTGCGAAATAGATGCAAGATGCGGGTACTTTTGTACCCGCATGCATCTTTACCCTCGGGAATATGTGCAGACTTCAAAAACGATATGAACACATTGCGTTGGCTCGGTTATTCGAAGATCTCCTCTGCTGTATTCAGCTCACTGAACTTCTACGTATACCGTTTGGCAAAATGTTGATACCAATTTGCTGCGATAACGTCTATAACGTCGATTGAACAACATGCGTTCAACTTACATGTCAAAATTGAAACTGAGTGCCTGAAGCTCAATCAATCAAGCAAGCTTGCGGTTCGAAAAGTACGTACACTTGGGAGATGCAATAAATTCAGAGGGAAATGTAAAATACATTGATCGTTTAGCCATTCTGGCGTTCACATATTTTGTCCACGAGAAATGAATGAAATGAACAAGGTATCATGCCATACGACTTGCAACGGAGAAAGTAATCTATCACAATGCATAAATTGACCTTAATTGGGATTTGTTAGCATTTGAATTCGGGAATTGTTTCATTCAATCACTGGTTGAATGAATAATTTAATCAATACACTCAAATGACTACTAAGACAACGGTAGTCCTACGTCAACCTTGCGATTGTATTTTAGGTATAACCCACCCATAGTTTTTGAGTGCGTCTTTCGGGAACATATTTTTATCTTTACTTTGCGATTTTAAAGTTAGTTCCAAAATTAATTACTTACTGTCAAGTTTTCTCATTTCATCAACCGCATAGTTTCCAGATTGGTAAATATTAGGCTGTCAAAAAAGTCCTGCGGTATTTCCGCGAGGTGTCGTTGTAAGCGCGTAGTTCTAGTTGTATTCATTGTATCGAGTCATACTATAGCTTGTTGGAAAGGTATTTTTGCGCGCTATAATATAGTCCTTGACAGTGTTTTGTTTGGTTAAGTCGTTCGTGAGTTATAGTGTCGCAAATATGGAGCAAAATAAAGAGAAAATCCGACATATTTTACAGTACTACTATGACAAAGGCAAAAATGCATCTCAAGCTGCCAATAAAATATGTGCAGTTTATGGACCCTATACAGTTTCCATTTCCACCGCACAACGATGGTTTCAACGTTTTCGTTCTGGTGTAGAGGTCGTCGAAGATGCGCCACGCTCCGGAAGGCCTGTCGTCGAAAATTGCGACAAAATCGCTGAATTAGCCGAGAAAGACCGGCATAGTAGCAGCCGTAGCATCGGCCAAGAGCTGGGGATAAGTCATCAAACCGTTATTAACCATTTGAAGAAGCTCGAATTCACAAAGAATCTCGATGTATGGGTGCCACACACGTTGACGCAAAAAAACATCTTTGACCGTATCGACGCATGTGAATCGCTGCTGAATCGCAACAAAATCGACCCGTTTCTGAAGCGTATGGTGACTGGCAATGAAAAGTGGGTCACTTACGACAACGTGAAGCGCAAACGGTCGTGGTCGAAGCCCGCTGAAGCGGCTCAGACGGTGGCCAAGCCCTCATTAACGGTCAGGAAGGTTCTGCTGTGTGTTGGGTGGGATTGTCAAGCAATAATCTATTATGAGCTGCTTCCCTATGGCAACGCTCAATTCGGACCTATACTGCCAACAACTGCACCGCTTGAAGGTAGCACTCATGAAGAAGAGGCCATATTTGATTAACAGAGGCCGCATTGTCTTCATTTTTCACACATTTCTTTGGTGACGCGCCAGAAGCTCCGGGAGCTCGGATGGGAGGTTCTTTTGCATCCGCCGTATAGTCCGGACCTTGCACCAAGTGACTACCACCTGTTTTTGTCCATGGCGAACGAGCTAGGTAGTCAGAAGTTAGCCATAAAAGAGACCTGTGAAAATTGGCTATCCGATTTTTTTCCAATATGGAAGCGAGCTTCTATAACAGGGATATTATGAAGTTGGCATCTCGTTGGGAACAAGTCATCGAACAAAACGGCGCATATTTGACTTAAAACAGATGATTGTAACTAATTTTATGAACAAATGAAAATTCAAAAAAAATATCGCAGGACTCTTTTGACAGCCTAATATTATGTATGAATAAGAAATTTAAAAAAAATTGATTATAAGGGTCTATGGTATAAACTTCCTTCTGAAAAAGGGGTCTATTGCCCAAAACAGTTTGAGAACCCCTGATTTATATTCTCTTTCATTTATAACTCAGCATTAACAGCATTTCGACGATAACTAGTGTGAAAGAGAACCTCGTTCATCAAACTACATGGCAAAACTGGAGCAACATCTGTCTGAAAGGCCGTGAAAAGAGAAAGTAACATAGAAAACATAGAGTATCAGAGAAAAAAAATTAAAGTTGAATTTTCCATCAAATACACCATTTATGATTTATTGCATGATCTTACATAGTTGATCCTAAATAGTACGTTTACAGTGAAAAACTTATCAACTTGTTGCGTTAACAATAAATTTAAACAGAATTTTCTGTCGGCACTCTAAAATCGTGGTTTTGTTACGTGGAAATGACTTCCAAATTAATATCGTACATTTTTAGTAGCCCTAAAAATATTGCCAGATACCTTTAGAAGTTTTACTTGTATTATTATTCCTCTTATGTCCTGTATTATTCCTCTATGTTCTCTTGAGTTGAAGTCGATTCTTTGCCTAGTTTCCATGGTCTTATAAAGAGTTAAATTATCTTTGGTAGTTTTTCTATCGCCATCTGAATATTATTCATTATTAATTTATTTTTGGTGTTACAACGCATCAGTTCTTTTATTTCCTTATAGATGGTCGACTGTAATCTAAAATTCCTTCAAATCAAGGTGATTTTTTTTTTTTTTTTTTTTTTTTTTTTTTTTTGGCAGACTTATCTCACTTCTTAACTAGGCGAACCTAGCCAGAATTTTCACCTGCCCCCGGGCTTCTGAATGCCAAAGGGGGACTAGGCTCTGCGGAATGCACGTATCTGCATGCTCGTGCTGTTTTAGTCCTGACCGAGGAATTGTCGGACAATCGCGCAGGTGCTAAGGATGACCGACTTTTGGATGCCGGCCAATTCCTTCTCGATGTTCAACACCTTTAGCGCTTCCAGAAGTGTCTTCGGGATAATTCCAGTTCCAGAGAGAACGACTGGAACAATTCTTGGGACCTCCCTTAGCCCCCACAGTTCCTTGAGCTCCACGGCCAATGGTCGGTACTTGCAGATTTTGCGACCGTGGGTCTCCTCCAGATTCTGGTTCAGTGGAATAGCGACATCGATGATGGTGACTTTGCGGTCGCTCTTGTCGTAAACCATTATATCTGGGCGGTTGTGGTGGATCGAGAGGTCGGTCAGAACAGTGCGATCCCAGTACAGCTTGAAACGGTCATTTTCCAGGACAGGTGCAGGCAGGTACCGGTAGTTCGGTACGTTGTCTTCCAGTAGAGCACATTGGAGCGCCAGTTGTCGATGAACAATACGGGCCACGTTGTTGTGGCGCTCGGTGTAGGCTGCGTTGGCCAAAACGGGACAGCCTCCCATAATGTGCTCTATGTTTTCACCTGGTTGATGGCACATCCGGCAAATGTCATCAACGTCTTGATGCCAGACGTACCGCCTGCAGTTTCTCGTCGGCATTATCCTGTCCTGGATGGCTATCATGTCGGCTTCTACTACTGAAGAGAGTTCACCACGCGTTAACCACAGATTAGATGCGGCCTTGTCGACGTGTGGCCGGTCCAGTTGATGGGGGTGGGCACCATGCACTGCCTTCTGCTTCCAAGCTGCAATCTTCTCCTCCACTGTCTGCAGATTGCAGTTGAGTTGGTACTCCGCTTGCGCCAAGTGCAGAGCGCTGTTTCCTCTGTCGGCGGCGCAGACAGCCCGGTATAGCGCGTTTTGGTTGGCGCGTTCTGCGAAGTACTCGCGCAGTTGTCGTACCTGGGCAACACACAGTGCAGAAATGTCGACGATTCCAAGTCCCCCTTCTTTGCGTGGTAGTGAAACTCTCTCCAGTGCCGATTGAGGATGGTGCATTCCGGCCTCTTTGAATGCTTTCCTCATCCTCCTCTCAAGGTCCTCTAGGTTAGTTTTGCTCCATTTGACTACACCAAAACTGAAGGTCAGCAGGGGAACCGCGAATGTGTTGATCGCGCGTACCTTGTTCCCCGCGTTGAGGAAAGTCCTCAGGACACAGTTCACTCGACTCAAGAACTTGTCTCGCAGCTCCGTCTTGATGTCGGAGTGGCGAATCCCGGTGAGCTGTCGGAATCCAAGATATTTATAGGATTCGCCACGAACCATGTCTCTTATAAACTCGCCGTCATAGACCTCGTAGCCTCCGGATTCGGTAAGTTGTCCTTTCAGCAGGTGGACACAGCGACACTTGTCGAGGCCGAACTCCATACAGATGTCCCTGCTTATGTCTTCGACAACCCGGATAGCTACACCTAGACGCTGACGTGAATCAGCGTAGACCTTGAGATCGTCCATGTAAAAGGTATGGGTCACTTCTTCGTGGGCGCCGTCGCCATACCTTATTTTATAGCCATGACCGTTTCTATTGAGCGTCCTACTGAGGGGGTTCAGTGCCAGACAAAACCAAAGCGGGCTGAAAGAGTCGCCTTGGAATATCCCCCTCTTTATCTGCAGCGTTCTAGACTGCAACACATTTTCCCCATCACTGAGGTGCAGAGACGTACTCCACTGCCTCATCGCATGCTGCAGGAACCTAACGACGACGGGATCAATTTTGTAGAGCTCCAATACCCGGACGAGAAACGAGTGAGGTATGGAGTCATAAGCCTTCCTGTAATCGATGTAGGCCATACTTAGGTTCCGCTGGTTATATACCGCCTGGCCGACTATGGCTGCGTCGATGATGGCCTGGTCTTTGCAGCCATGCGTATTTTTCCTGCATCCTTTCTGCTCTTCTGCGATGATGTGATGCTGTTCGCAGTGAGCAGAAACTTTGGCGGTAATTATGCTGCTCAGTATTTTGTACAGACTCGATAGGCACGTTATCGGTCTGTACTTTGATGGGTTCAATGTGTTGCTGTCTTTCGGGAGGAGGAAGGTGACGCCACGGGTGGCGAATTCAGGAAGGTTGTGTGGGTCACGTAGCACCTTGTTGAAGCACTCAGCTATCTTTGGATGTGCGACGGTCAGCTTCTTGTGCCAAAAGTTCTGGACACCATCGGGGCCCGGTGCTGCCCAGTTCCTCAGGAACCGCGAGGCTTCGCGGACATCGTTCTCTTCGACGATGATAGCTGGCATCTCTCCAATTTCACCACAACTCTCCTCCTCCCGTCTTAACCACATTTGCCCGTCGCGATGTTCTACTGGGGTCTCCCAAATACCAGCCCAGAAGTTCGTCACATCGCTAATATCTGGCAAACCTTCGCGGTAGTCGGGCTTCTCGTCGCTAATGTGGTCGTAGAACGCTTTTTCGTTATCTCTGAACATCCGATTTTGTTCCTGGCGCTTTGCAGAGTCAGAGTAACGTTTCAGCCGTTTAGTTAGGACGCTCAATTGCTGTACCAGTGTGTCGAGTTTTTCCGTCAGCTGGTGAGCTCCCAGCTGGCGAAGTTCAGTAGGCCGCACGATCACAGCAACTTGGCGACATAATTTCGCCGATCTGCTGCCTCTTTTGTACGCCATCAGTCTTCCAATTGCGGCGCGCTTGTTTAGGATCCGTTGCTCCAATCTCCTTCGCCATGGAGGCTCACGCCTTTCACGGAGATGTTGGAGCAGTCCGCCTCTTGGCCTAATACGGTATCCTAAACTTTTGGCGGTCGCCACAGCAGCACAGTAAACTTTCAGTTGCAGCTCCTCCATGTTCTCAGCATCAACCAAGTGCAGCGGAAGAACGTGCTCGTTCATGAGCTTTACTGCACTTGTCAGCCTGCGGGAATGCTGCAACTTCGGGATCCTGGGGCGCGACAAAGGGTCCGTGTCGCGGAACTGTGAGATCGCCTCGTCGTAATGGAAGACCAGATCGCGTAGTAGTTGTTGATCTGGCTGTGGATCTTCCGGCTCAGGGGGTTGTTGTACTGTGTCCTCCACTGGTGCTGATTCGCGTGCCCCACTCGCGAATGAATTGCTCAGCCGTACTGAACTTCGTCTCGACACATCGCTTGCTCTGCTTGTTCTGGAGCTTAGTTCTCTCTGCACCTGCTGCTTGATCTCGTCGACTTGCGTTTGGGAGAGCATATTGTTGCGTACAATCGCTCTACGTCTCGCGTTCATCGCGTTTTGGTCAAGCCTCCCGACGAACTCTGGATACGCTTCCTCGAACATTGCGAGTATTCGAGGGCGACCGCTCATGTCCGTCTCCAAAGCAGTGCAGATGTAATAGGCGCGGATCACGAATTCATTCATTTCATGTGTCCACATGATCCGTCGCCTAGTAGTACCCACAAGTGTGGACGACTGTCGTCTGACAGTCGCAACACGCCTCGTAGGCGCAGCGTTTCGTTGGTGATGTCGATGGCTGCTGTTTCCGTGTGGCGGTAGCTCTTCGGGTTGAACCCGGCTGGTGGCCCGCTCTTGCACATCGCCCTCCAGCCGCTGGCCGCTCGCTCTTACGCCCGTTCCAGGACCAGCTCCAGTTCGGGGACCCTCCTCGGGCGATCGCATTCTGAGTATTCTTCGTGAACGTAGCTCCATTTTCTGGGTGTATCTCCTTTGCCCGGGAGACAGCGGGTTGGCAAGGCCTCCATGACCCGGGAGGCCTTCCCCGGGAGAGATATAGCGCTCTGACTCGCTCGCACCCCCTCACTTAGCCACTTTCGACACCCGTTCTCGGAGCCAAGACCAGGTGTGTGTTTCCAGTTCACGCCCGATCTAAAAATGTCGTCATATGATCTTCGTGGAGACGTGAGATAGGAACATTTGAGACCAACAGGTAGGCTCCTACCCTAGTGTTGATCCCCATTTTTTTTTTTTTTTTTTTTTCTAGCAGACTTATCTCACTTCTTAACTAGGCGAACCTAGCCAGAATTTTCACCTGCCCCCGGGCTTCTGAATGCCAAAGGGGGACTAGGCTCTGCGGAATGCACGTATCTGCATGCTCGTGCTGTTTTAGTCCTGACCGAGGAATTGTCGGACAATCGCGCAGGTGCTAAGGATGACCGACTTTTGGATGCCGGCCAATTCCTTCTCGATGTTCAACACCTTTAGCGCTTCCAGAAGTGTCTTCGGGATAATTCCAGTTCCAGAGAGAACGACTGGAACAATTCTTGGGACCTCCCTTAGCCCCCACAGTTCCTTGAGCTCCACGGCCAATGGTCGGTACTTGCAGATTTTGCGACCGTGGGTCTCCTCCAGATTCTGGTTCAGTGGAATAGCGACATCGATGATGGTGACTTTGCGGTCGCTCTTGTCGTAAACCATTATATCTGGGCGGTTGTGGTGGATCGAGAGGTCGGTCAGAACAGTGCGATCCCAGTACAGCTTGAAACGGTCATTTTCCAGGACAGGTGCAGGCAGGTACCGGTAGTTTGGTACGTTGTCTTCCAGTAGAGCACATTGGAGCGCCAGTTGTCGATGAACAATACGGGCCACGTTGTTGTGGCGCTCGGTGTAGGCTGCGTTGGCCAAAACGGGACAGCCTCCCATAATGTGTTCTATGTTTTCACCTGGTTGATGGCACATCCGGCAAATGTCATCAACGTCTTGATGCCAGACGTACCGCCTGCAGTTTCTCGTCGGCATTATCCTGTCCTGGATGGCTATCATGTCGGCTTCTACTACTGAAGAGAGTTCACCACGCGTTAGCCACAGATTAGATGCGGCCTTGTCGACGTGTGGCCGGTCCAGTTGATGGGGGTGGGCACCATGCACTGCCTTCTGCTTCCAAGCTGCAATCTTCTCCTCCACTGTCTGCAGATTGCAATTTAGTTGGTACTCCGCTTGCGCCAAGTGCAGAGCGCTGTATCCTCTGTCAGCGGCGCAGACAGCCCGGTATAGCGCGTTTTGGTTGGCGCGTTCTGCGAAGTATTCGCGCAGTTGTCGTACCTGGGCAACACACAGTGCAGAAATATCGACGATTCCAAGTCCCCCTTCTTTGCGTGGTAGTGAAACTCTCTCCAGTGCCGATTGAGGATGGTGCATTCCGGCCTCTTTGAATGCTTTCCTCATCCTCCTCTCAAGGTCCTCTAGGTCAGTTTTGCTCCATTTGACTACACCAAAACTGAAGGTCAGCAGGGGAACCGCGAATGTGTTGATCGCGCGTACCTTGTTCCCCGCGTTGAGGAAAGTCCTCAGGACACAGTTCACTCGACTCAAGAACTTGTCTCGCAGCTCCGTCTTGATGTCGGAGTGGCGAATCCCGGTGAGCTGTCGGAATCCAAGATATTTATAGGATTCGCCACGAACCATGTCTCTTATAAACTCGCCGTCATAGACCTCGTAGCCTCCGGATTCGGTAAGTTGTCCTTTCAGCAGGTGGACACAGCGACACTTGTCGAGGCCGAACTCCATACAGATGTCCCTGCTTATGTCTTCGACAACCCGGATAGCTACACCTAGACGCTGACGTGAATCAGCGTAGACCTTGAGATCGTCCATGTAAAAGGTATGGGTCACTTCTTCGTGGGCGCCGTCGCCATACCTTATTTTATAGCCATGACCGTTTCTATTGAGCGTCCTACTGAGGGGGTTCAGTGCCAGACAAAACCAAAGCGGGCTGAAAGAGTCGCCTTGGAATATCCCCCTCTTTATCTGCAGCGTTCTAGACTGCAACACATTTTCCCCATCACTAAGGTGCAGAGACGTGCTCCACTGCCTCATCGCATGCTGCAGGAACCTAACGACGACGGGATCAATTTTGTAGAGCTCCAATACCCGGACGAGAAACGAGTGAGGTATGGAGTCATAAGCCTTCCTGTAATCGATATAGGCCATGCTTAGGTTCCGCTGATTATAAACCGCCTGGCCGACTATGGTTGCGTCGATGATGGCCTGGTCTTTGCAGCCATGCGTATTTTTTCTGCATCCTTTCTGCTCTTCTGCGATGATATGGTGTTGTTCGCAGTGGGCAGAAACTTTGGCGGTTATGATGCTGCTTAATATCTTGTACAGACTCGATAGGCACGTTATCGGCCTGTACTTTGATGGGTTCAATGTGTTGCTGTCTTTCGGGAGGAGGAATGTGACGCCACGGGTGGCGAATTCAGGGAGGTTGTGTGGGTCACGTAGCACCTTGTTGAAGCACTCAGCTATCTTTTGATGTGCGACGGTCAGCTTCTTGTGCCAGAAGTTCTGAACACCATCGGGGCCCGGTGCTGCCCAGTTCCTCAGGTACCGCGAGGCTTCGCGGACATCGTTCTCTTCGACGATGATAGCTGGCATCTCTCCAATTTCACCACAACTCTCCTCCTCCCGTCTTAACCACATTTGCCCGTCGCGATGTTGTACTGGGGTCTCCCAAATACCAGCCCAGAAGTTCGTCACATCGCTAATATCTGGCAAACCTTCGCGGTAGTCGGGCTTCTCGTCGCTAATGTGGTCGTAGAACGCTTTTTCGTTATCTCTGAACATCCGATTTTGTTCCTGGCGCTTTGCAGAGTCAGAGTAACGTTTCAGCCGTTTAGTTAGGACGCTCAATTGCTGTACCAGTGTGTCGAGTTTTTCCGTCAGCTGGTGAGCTCCCAGCTGGCGAAGTTCAGTAGGCCGCACGATCACAGCAACTTGGCGACATAATTTCGCCGATCTGCTGCCTCTTTTGTACGCCATCAGTCTTCCAATTGCGGCGCGCTTGTTTAGGATCCGTTGCTCCAATCTCCTTCGCCGTGGAGGCTCACGCCTTTCACGGAGATGTTGGAGCAGTCCGCCTCTTGGCCTAATACGGTATCCTAAACTTTTGGCGGTCGCCACAGCAGCACAGTAAACTTTCAGTTGCAGCTCCTCCATGTTCTCAGCATCAACCAAGTGCAGCGGAAGAACGTGCTCGTTCATGAGCTTTACTGCACTTGTCAGCCTGCGGGAATGCTGCAACTTCGGGATCCTGGGGCGCGACAATGGGTCTGTGTCGCGGAACTGTGAGATCGCCTCGTCGTAGTGGAAGACCAGATCGCGTAGTAGTTGTTGATCTGGCTGTGGGTCTTCCGGCTCAGGGGGTTGTAGTACTGTGGCCTCCACTGGTGCTGATTCGCGTGCCCCACTCGCGAATGAATTGCTCAGCCGTACTGAACTTCGTCTCGACACATCGCTTGCTCTGTTGTTCCTGGAGCTTATTTCTCTCTGCACCTGCTGCTTGATCTCGTCGATTTGCGTTTGGGAGAGCATATTGTTGCGTACAATCGCTCTACGCCTCGCGTTCATCGCGTTTTGGTCAAGCCTCCCGACGAACTCTGGATACGCTTCCTCGAACATTGTTAGTATTCGAGGGCGACCGCTCATGTCCGTCTCCAAAGCAGTGCAGATGTAATAGGCGCGGATCACGAATTCATTCATTTCGTGTGTCCACATGATCCGGCGCCTAGTGGTACCCACAAGTGTGGACGACTGTCGTCTGGCAGTCGCAACACGTCTCGTAGGCGCAGCGTTTCTTGGGTGATGTCGATGGCTGCTGTTTCCGTGTGGCGGTAGCTCTTCGGGTTGAACCCGGCTGGTGGCCCGCTCTTGCACATCGCCCTCCAGCCGCTGGCCGCTCGCTCTTACGCCCGTTCCAGGACCAGCTCCAGTTCGGGGACCCTCCTCGGGTGATCGCATTCTAATTACTCTTCGTGAACGTAGCTCCATTTTCTGGGTGTATCTCCTTTGCCCGGGAGACAGCGGGTTGGCAAGGCCTCCATGACCCGGGAGGCCTTCCCCGGGAGAGATATAGCGCTCTGACTCGCTCGCACCCCCTCACTTAGCCACTTTCGACACCCGTTCTCGGAGCCAAGACCAGGTGTGTGTTTCCAGTTCACGCCCGATCTAAAAATGTCGTCATATGATCTTCGTGGAGGCGTGAGATAGGAACATTTGAGACCAACAGGCAGGCTCCTACCATATGTTGATCCCCATTTGAGAACCAATGCTGCAACAATTTTTTTTTTTTTGGCAGACTTATCTCACTTCTTAACTAGGCGAACCTAGCCAGAATTTTCACCTGCCCCCGGGCTTCTGAATGCCAAAGGGGGACTAGGCTCTGCGGAATGCACGTATCTGCATGCTCGTGCTGTTTCAGTCCTGACCGAGAAATTGTCGGACAATCGCGCAGGTGCTAAGGATGACCGACTTTTGGATGCCGGCCAATTCCTTCTCCATATTCAACACCTTTAGCGCTTCCAGAAGTGTCTTCGGGACAATTCCAGTTCCAGAGAGAACGACTGGAACAATTCTTGGGACCTCCCTTAGCCCCCACAGTTCCTTGAGCTCCACGGCCAATGGTCGGTACTTGCAGATTTTGCGACCGTGGGTCTCCTCCAGATTCTGGTTCAGTGGAATAGCGACATCGATGATGGTGACTTTGCGGTCGCTCTTGTCGTAAACCATTATATCTGGCCGGTTGTGGTGGATCGAGAGGTCGGTCAGAACAGTGCGATCCCAGTACAGCTTGAAACGGTCATTTTCCAGGACAGGTGCAGGCAGGTACCGGTAGTTTGGTACGTTGTCTTCCAGTAGAGCACATTGGAGCGCCAGTTGTCGATGAACAATACGGGCCACGTTGTTGTGGCGCTCGGTGTAGGCTGCGTTGGCCAAAACGGGACAGCCTCCCATAATGTGCTCTATGTTTTCACCTGGTTGATGACACATCCGGCAAATGTCATCAACGTCTTGATGCCAGACGTACCGCCTGCAGTTTCTCGTCGGCATTATCCTGTCCTGGATGGCTATCATGTCGGCTTCTACTACTGAAGAGAGTTCACCACGCGTTAGCCACAGATTAGATGCGGCCTTGTCGACGTGTGGCCGGTCCAGTTGATGGGGGTGGGCACCATGCACTGCCTTCTGCTTCCAAGCTGCAATCTTCTCCTCCACTGTCTGCAGATTGCAGTTGAGTTGGTACTCCGCTTGCGCCAAGTGCAGAGCGCTGTATCCTCTGTCGGCGGCGCAGACAGCCCGGTATAGCGCGTTTTGGTTGGCGCGTTCTGCGAAGTACTCGCGCAGTTGTCGTACCTGGGCAACACACAGTGCAGATATGTCGACTATTCCAAGTCCCCCTTCTTTGCGTGGCAGTGAAACTCTCTCCAGTGCCGATTGAGGATGGTGCATTCCGGCCTCTTTAAATGCTTTCCTCATCCTCCTCTCAAGGTCCTCTAGGTCTGTTTTGCTCCATTTGACTACACCAAAACTGAAGGTCAGCAGGGGAACCGCGAATGTGTTGATCGCGCGTACCTTGTTCCCCGCGTTGAGGAAAGTCCTCAGGACACAGTTCACTCGACTCAAGAACTTGTCTCGCAGCTCCGTCTTGATGTCGGAGTGGCGAATCCCGGTGAGCTGTCGGAATCCAAGATATTTATAGGATTCGCCACGAACCATGTCTCTTATGAACTCGCCGTCATAGACCTCGTAACCTCCGGATTCGGTAAGCTGCCCTTTCAGCAGATGGACACAGCGGCACTTGTCGAGGCCGAACTCCATGCAAATGTCCCTGCTTATGTCTTCGACAACCCGGATAGCTACACCTAGACGCTGACGTGAATCAGCGTAGACCTTGAGATCATCCATGTAGAAGGTATGGGTCACTTCTTCGTGGGCGCCGTCGCCATACCTTATTTTATAGCCATGACCGTTTCTATTGAGCGTCCTACTGAGGGGGTTCAATGCCAGACAAAACCAAAGCGGGCTGAAAGAGTCGCCTTGGAATATCCCCCTCTTTATCCGCAGCGTTCTAGACTGCAACACATTTTCCCCATCACTGAGGTGCAGAGACGTACTCCACTGCCTCATCGCATGCTGCAGGAACCTAACGACGAAGGGATCAATTTTGTAGAGCTCCAATACCCGGACGAGAAACGAGTGAGGTATGGAGTCATAAGCCTTCCTGTAATCGATATAGGCCATGCTTAGGTTCCGCTGGTTATAAACCGCCTGGCCGACTATGGCTGCGTCGATGATGGCCTGGTCTTTGCAGCCATGCGTATTTTTCCTGCATCCTTTCTGCTCTTCTGCGATGATGTGATGCTGTTCGCAGTGAGCAGAAACTTTGGCGGTAATTATGCTGCTCAGTATTTTGTACAGACTCGATAAAATTGTTTTTGGCAGACTTATCTCACTTCTTAACTAGGCGAACCTAGCCAGAATTTTCACCTGCCCCCGGGCTTCTGAATGCCAAAGGGGGACTAGGCTCTGCGGAATGCACGTATCTGCATGCTCGTGCTGTTTTAGTCCTGACCGAGGAATTGTCGGACAATCGCGCAGGTGCTAAGGATGACCGACTTTTGGATGCCGGCCAATTCCTTCTCGATGTTCAACACCTTTAGCGCTTCCAGAAGTGTCTTCGGGATAATTCCAGTTCCAGAGAGAACGACTGGAACAATTCTTGGGACCTCCCTTAGCCCCCACAGTTCCTTGAGCTCCACGGCCAATGGTCGGTACTTGCAGATTTTGCGACCGTGGGTCTCCTCCAGATTCTGGTTCAGTGGAATAGCGACATCGATGATGGTGACTTTGCGGTCGCTCTTGTCGTAAACCATTATATCTGGGCGGTTGTGGTGGATCGAGAGGTCGGTCAGAACAGTGCGATCCCAGTACAGCTTGAAACGGTCATTTTCCAGGACAGGTGCAGGCAGGTACCGGTAGTTTGGTACGTTGTCTTCCAGTAGAGCACATTGGAGCGCCAGTTGTCGATGAACAATACGGGCCACGTTGTTGTGGCGCTCGGTGTAGGCTGCGTTGGCCAAAACGGGACAGCCTCCCATAATGTGCTCTATGTTTTCACCTGGTTGATGGCACATCCGGCAAATGTCATCAACGTCTTGATGCCAGACGTACCGCCTGCAGTTTCTCGTCGGCATTATCCTGTCCTGGATGGCTATCATGTCGGCTTCTACTACTGAAGAGAGTTCACCACGCGTTAGCCACAGATTAGATGCGGCCTTGTCGACGTGTGGCCGGTCCAGTTGATGGGGGTGGGCACCATGCACTGCCTTCTGCTTCCAAGCTGCAATCTTCTCCTCCACTGTCTGCAGATTGCAGTTGAGTTGGTACTCCGCTTGCGCCAAGTGCAGAGCGCTGTATCCTCTGTCGGCGGCGCAGACAGCCCGGTATAGCGCGTTTTGGTTGGCGCGTTCTGCGAAGTACTCGCGCAGTTGTCGTACCTGGGCAACACACAGTGCAGAAATGTCGACGATTCCAAGTCCCCCTTCTTTGCGTGGTAGTGAAACTCTCTCCAGTGCCGATTGAGGATGGTGCATTCCGGCCTCTTTGAATGCTTTCCTCATCCTCCTCTCAAGGTCCTCTAGGTTAGTTTTGCTCCATTTGACTACACCAAAACTGAAGGTCAGCAGGGGAACCGCGAATGTGTTGATCGCGCGTACCTTGTTCCCCGCGTTGAGGAAAGTCCTCAGGACACAGTTCACTCGACTCAAGAACTTGTCTCGCAGCTCCGTCTTGATGTCGGAGTGGCGAATCCCGGTGAGCTGTCGGAATCCAAGATATTTATAGGATTCGCCACGAACCATGTCTCTTATAAACTCGCCGTCATAGACCTCGTAGCCTCCGGATTCGGTAAGTTGTCCTTTCAGCAGGTGGACACAGCGACACTTGTCGAGGCCGAACTCCATACAGATGTCCCTGCTTATGTCTTCGACAACCCGGATAGCTACACCTAGACGCTGACGTGAATCAGCGTAGACCTTGAGATCGTCCATGTAAAAGGTATGGGTCACTTCTTCGTGGGCGCCGTCGCCATACCTTATTTTATAGCCATGACCGTTTCTATTGAGCGTCCTACTGAGGGGGTTCAGTGCCAGACAAAACCAAAGCGGGCTGAAAGAGTCGCCTTGGAATATCCCCCTCTTTATCTGCAGCGTTCTAGACTGCAACACATTTTCCCCATCACTGAGGTGCAGAGACGTACTCCACTGCCTCATCGCATGCTGCAGGAACCTAACGACGACGGGATCAATTTTGTAGAGCTCCAATACCCGGACGAGAAACGAGTGAGGTATGGAGTCATAAGCCTTCCTGTAATCGATGTAGGCCATACTTAGGTTCCGCTGGTTATATACCGCCTGGCCGACTATGGCTGCGTCGATGATGGCCTGGTCTTTGCAGCCATGCGTATTTTTCCTGCATCCTTTCTGCTCTTCTGCGATGATGTGATGCTGTTCGCAGTGAGCAGAAACTTTGGCGGTAATTATGCTGCTCAGTATTTTGTACAGACTCGATAGGCACGTTATCGGTCTGTACTTTGATGGGTTCAATGTGTTGCTGTCTTTCGGGAGGAGGAAGGTGACGCCACGGGTGGCGAATTCAGGAAGGTTGTGTGGGTCACGTAGCACCTTGTTGAAGCACTCAGCTATCTTTGGATGTGCGACGGTCAGCTTCTTGTGCCAAAAGTTCTGGACACCATCGGGGCCCGGTGCTGCCCAGTTCCTCAGGTACCGCGAGGCTTCGCGGACATCGTTCTCTCCGACGATGATAGCTGGCATCTCTCCAATTTCACCACAACTCTCCTCCTCCCGTCTTAACCACATTTGCCCGTCGCGATGTTCTACTGGGGTCTCCCAAATACCAGCCCAGAAGTTCGTCACATCGCTAATATCTGGCAAACCTTCGCGGTAGTCGGGCTTCTCGTCGCTAATGTGGTCGTAGAACGCTTTTTCGTTATCTCTGAACATCCGATTTTGTTCCTGGCGCTTTGCAGAGTCAGAGTAACGTTTCAGCCGTTTAGTTAGGACGCTCAATTGCTGTACCAGTGTGTCGAGTTTTTCCGTCAGCTGGTGAGCTCCCAGCTGGCGAAGTTCAGTAGGCCGCACGATCACAGCAACTTGGCGACATAATTTCGCCGATCTGCTGCCTCTTTTGTACGCCATCAGTCTTCCAATTGCGGCGCGCTTGTTTAGGATCCGTTGCTCCAATCTCCTTCGCCATGGAGGCTCACGCCTTTCACGGAGATGTTGGAGCAGTCCGCCTCTTGGCCTAATACGGTATCCTAAACTTTTGGCGGTCGCCACAGCAGCACAGTAAACTTTCAGTTGCAGCTCCTCCATGTTCTCAGCATCAACCAAGTGCAGCGGAAGAACGTGCTCGTTCATGAGCTTTACTGCACTTGTCAGCCTGCGGGAATGCTGCAACTTCGGGATCCTGGGGCGCGACAAAGGGTCCGTGTCGCGGAACTGTGAGATCGCCTCGTCGTAATGGAAGACCAGATCGCGTAGTAGTTGTTGATCTGGCTGTGGATCTTCCGGCTCAGGGGGTTGTTGTACTGTGGCCTCCACTGGTGCTGATTCGCGTGCCCCACTCGCGAATGAATTGCTCAGCCGTACTGAACTTCGTCTCGACACATCGCTTGCTCTGCTTGTTCTGGAGCTTAGTTCTCTCTGCACCTGCTGCTTGATCTCGTCGACTTGCGTTTGGGAGAGCATATTGTTGCGTACAATCGCTCTACGCCTCGCGTTCATCGCGTTTTGGTCAAGCCTCCCGACGAACTCTGGATACGCTTCCTCGAACATTGCGAGTATTCGAGGGCGACCGCTCATGTCCGTCTCCAAAGCAGTGCAGATGTAATAGGCGCGGATCACGAATTCATTCATTTCATGTGTCCACATGATCCGTCGCCTAGTAGTACCCACAAGTGTGGACGACTGTCGTCTAACAGTCGCAACACGCCTCGTAGGCGCAGCGTTTCGTTGGTGATGTCGATGGCTGCTGTTTCCGTGTGGCGGTAGCTCTTCGGGTTGAACCCGGCTGGTGGCCCGCTCTTGCACCCTCCAGCCGCTGGCCGCTCGCTCTTACGCCCGTTCCAGGACCAGCTCCAGTTCGGGGACCCTCCTCGGGCGATCGCATTCTGAGTATTCTTCGTGAACGTAGCTCCATTTTCTGGGTGTATCTCCTTTGCCCGGGAGACAGCGGGTTGGCAAGGCCTCCATGACCCGGGAGGCCTTCCCCGGGAGAGATATAGCGCTCTGACTCGCTCGCACCCCCTCACTTAGCCACTTTCGACACCCGTTCTCGGAGCCAAGACCAGGTGTGTGTTTCCAGTTCACGCCCGATCTAAAAATGTCGTCATATGATCTTCGTGGAGGCGTGAGATAGGAACATTTGAGACCAACAGGTAGGCTCCTACCCTAGTGTTGATCCCCATTTGAAATTTTTTTTGGCAGACTTATCTCACTTCTTAACTAGGCGAACCTAGCCAGAATTTTCACCTGCCCCCGGGCTTCTGAATGCCAAAGGGGGACTAGGCTCTGCGGAATGCACGTATCTGCATGCTCGTGCTGTTTCAGTCCTGACCGAGAAATTGTCGGACAATCGCGCAGGTGCTAAGGATGACCGACTTTTGGATGCCGGCCAATTCCTTCTCGATGTTCAACACCTTTAGCGCTTCCAGAAGTGTCTTCGGGACAATTCCAGTTCCAGAGAGAACGACTGGAACAATTCTTGGGACCTCCCTTAGCCCCCACAGTTCCTTGAGCTCCACGGCCAATGGTCGGTACTTGCAGATTTTGCGACCGTGGGTCTCCTCCAGATTCTGGTTCAGTGGAATAGCGACATCGATTATGGTGACTTTGCGGTCGCTCTTGTCGTAAACCATTATATCTGGGCGGTTGTGGTGGATCGAGAGGTCGGTCAGAACAGTGCGATCCCAGTACAGCTTGAAACGGTCATTTTCCAGGACAGGTGCAGGCAGGTACCGGTAGTTTGGTACGTTGTCTTCCAGTAGAGCACATTGGAGCGCCAGTTGTCGATGAACAATACGGGCCACGTTGTTGTGGCGCTCGGTGTAGGCTGCGTTGGCCAAAACGGGACAGCCTCCCATAATGTGCTCTATGTTTTCACCTGGTTGATGGCACATCCGGCAAATGTCATCAACGTCTTGATGCCAGACGTACCGCCTGCAGTTTCTCGTCGGCATTATCCTGTCCTGGATGGCTATCATGTCGGCTTCTACTACTGAAGAGAGTTCACCACGCGTTAGCCACAGATTAGATGCGGCCTTGTCGACGTGTGGCCGGTCCAGTTGATGGGGGTGGGCACCATGCACTGCCTTCTGCTTCCAAGCTGCAATCTTCTCCTCCACTGTCTGCAGATTGCAGTTGAGTTGGTACTCCGCTTGCGCCAAGTGCAGAGCGCTGTATCCTCTGTCGGCGGCGCAGACAGCCCGGTATAGCGCGTTTTGGTTGGCGCGTTCTGCGAAGTACTCGCGCAGTTGTCGTACCTGGGCAACACACAGTGCAGATATGTCGACTATTCCAAGTCCCCCTTCTTTGCGTGGCAGTGAAACTCTCTCCAGTGCCGATTGAGGATGGTGCATTCCGGCCTCTTTGAATGCTTTCCTCATCCTCCTCTCAAGGTCCTCTAGGTTAGTTTTGCTCCATTTGACTACACCAAAACTGAAGGTCAGTAGGGGAACCGCGAATGTGTTGATCGCGCGTACCTTGTTCCCCGCGTTGAGGAAAGTCCTCAGGACACAGTTCACTCGACTCAAGAACTTGTCTCGCAGCTCCGTCTTGATGTCGGAGTGGCGAATCCCGGTGAGCTGTCGGAATCCAAGATATTTATAGGATTCGCCACGAACCATGTCTCTTATGAACTCGCCGTCATAGACCTCGTAACCTCCGGATTCGGTAAGCTGCCCTTTCAGCAGATGGACACAGCGGCACTTGTCGAGGCCGAACTCCATGCAGATGTCCCTGCTTATGTCTTCGACAACCCGGATAGCTACACCTAGACGCTGACGTGAATCAGCGTAGACCTTGAGATCATCCATGTAGAAGGTATGGGTCACTTCTTCGTGGGCGCCGTCGCCATACCTTATTTTATAGCCATGACCGTTTCTATTGAGCGTCCTACTGAGGGGGTTCAGTGCCAGACAAAACCAAAGCGGGCTGAAAGAGTCGCCTTGGAATATCCCCCTCTTTATCTGCAGCGTTCTAGACTGCAACACATTTTCCCCATCACTGAGGTGCAGAGACGTGCTCCACGGCCTCATCGCATGCTGCAGGAACCTAACGACGACGGGATCAATCTTGTATAGCTCCAATACCCGGACGAGAAACGAGTGAGGTATGGAGTCATAAGCCTTCCTGTAATCGATGTAGGCCATACTTAGGTTCCGCTGGTTATATACCGCCTGGCCGACTATGGCTGCGTCGATGATGGCCTGGTCTTTGCAGCCATGCGTATTTTTCCTGCATCCTTTCTGCTCTTCTGCGATGATGTGATGCTGTTCGCAGTGAGCAGAAACTTTGGCGGTTATGATGCTGCTTAATATCTTGTACAGACTCGATAGGCACGTTATCGGCCTGTACTTTGATGGGTTCAATGTGTTGCTGTCTTTCGGGAGGAGGAATGTGACGCCACGGGTGGCGAATTCAGGGAGGTTGTGTGGGTCACGTAGCACCTTGTTGAAGCACTCAGCTATCTTTTGATGTGCGACGGTCAGCTTCTTGTGCCAGAAGTTCTGAACACCATCGGGGCCCGGTGCTGCCCAGTTCCTCAGGTACCGCGAGGCTTCGCGGACATCGTTCTCTTCGACGATGATAGCTGGCATCTCTCCAATTTCACCACAACTCTCCTCCTCCCGTCTTAACCACATTTGCCCGTCGCGATGTTGTACTGGGGTCTCCCAAATACCAGCCCAGAAGTTCGTCACATCGCTAATATCTGGCAAACCTTCGCGGTAGTCGGGCTTCTCGTCGCTAATGTGGTCGTAGAACGCTTTTTCGTTATCTCTGAACATCCGATTTTGTTCCTGGCGCTTTGCAGAGTCAGAGTAACGTTTCAGCCGTTTAGTTAGGACGCTCAATTGCTGTACCAGTGTGTCGAGTTTTTCCGTCAGCTGGTGAGCTCCCAGCTGGCGAAGTTCAGTAGGCCGCACGATCACAGCAACTTGGCGACATAATTTCGCCGATCTGTTGCCTCTTTTGTACGCCATCAGTCTTCCAATTGCGGCGCGCTTGTTTAGGATCCGTTGCTCCAATCTCCTTCGCCATGGAGGCTCACGCCTTTCACGGAGATGTTGGAGCAGTCCGCCTCTTGGCCTAATACGGTATCCTAAACTTTTGGCGGTCGCCACAGCAGCACAGTAAACTTTCAGTTGCAGCTCCTCCATGTTCTCAGCATCAACCAAGTGCAGCGGAAGAACGTGCTCGTTCATGAGCTTTACTGCACTTGTCAGCCTGCGGGAATGCTGCAACTTCGGGATCCTGGGGCGCGACAATGGGTCTGTGTCGCGGAACTGTGAGATCGCCTCGTCGTAGTGGAAGACCAGATCGCGTAGTAGTTGTTGATCTGGCTGTGGGTCTTCCGGCTCAGGGGGTTGTAGTACTGTGGCCTCCACTGGTGCTGATTCGCGTGCCCCACTCGCGAATGAATTGCTCAGCCGTACTGAACTTCGTCTCGACACATCGCTTGCTCTGTTGTTCCTGGAGCTTATTTCTCTCTGCACCTGCTGCTTGATCTCGTCGATTTGCGTTTGGGAGAGCATGTTGTTGCGTACTATCGCTCTACGCCTCGCGTTCATCGCGTTCTGATCAAGCCTCCCGACGAACTCTGGATACGCTTCCTCGAACATTGTTAGTATTCGAGGGCGACCGCTCATGTCCGTCTCCAAAGCAGTGCAGATGTAATAGGCGCGGATCACGAATTCATTCATTTCGTGGGTCCACATGATCCGGCGCCTAGTGGTACCCACAAGTGTGGACGACTGTCGTCTGGCAGTCGCAACACGTCTCGTAGGCGCAGCGTTTCTTGGGTGATGTCGATGGCTGCTGTTTCCGTGTGGCGGTAGCTCTTCGGGTTGAACCCGGCTGGTGGCCCGCTCTTGCACATCGCCCTCCAGCCGCTGGCCGCTCGCTCTTACGCCCGTTCCAGGACCAGCTCCAGTTCGGGGACCCTCCTCGGGTGATCGCATTCTAATTAATCTTCGTGATCGTAGCTCCATGTTATTGGGTGTATCTCCTTTGCCCGGGAGACAGCGGGTTGGCAAGGCCTCCATGACCCGGGAGGCCTTCCCCGGGAGAGATATAGCGCTCTGACTCGCTCGCACCCCCTCACTTAGCCACTTTCGACACCCGTTCTCGGAGCCAAGACCAGGTGTGTGTTTCCAGTTCACGCCCGATCTAAAAATGTCGTCATATGATCTTCGTGGAGGCGTGAGATAGGAACATTTGAGACCAACAGGCAGGCTCCTACCCTATGTTGATCCCCATTTGAGAACCAAATTTTTTTTTTTTTCGCCGAGTCATCGTGCCAACAGTGACAGTGCGGGTAAGCTTTCACCGACGACTGTGTGTAGTGGTGTCGTAGGCACATTCCCACCACCAACGAGCTTTCAGCACGCTCCCGTTCATCTGCACTGGAGTGCGTTCATAGGTGAATAAGATTGAATATACTGAGAGAAAATATTTAATAATTATAAGTTTTTTTTTTTTTTTGTTTTTGTGAATTATTTTATTGTGAAATATTGTTTAAAAAAATACTTAGAATATAAGTGAAAATTTAAAATGGCAGAGAGTGGAGGACCTTCGGATATGGAGGTCTCTGACTCTAGTTCCCTCCTAACAGATAAAAAAAAGTCACTCAAACGTGTTCCAAATACGGAAGATACTTCTTCTGGGGACGAGTCAGCTAACCCTACCAAGCCTCCCTCCAAAAAACTAGCAAATCTCCCATCTGCCCTTAACGATCCCACTCTACCTTCAACCTCGTCTTCTCCCTCTGTTCTTCCCGCTCCTTCTCAACCTTCGCCTTCCCACTCTCAATCCCCGTCCTCGCCTTCCCCCCCTGTTATTCCCACTCCCCGTGTAAAGGTCTATCCAGAAGATGCGCCCGGAACTGGTCCCTGGGTTGTTTTCTTCAGGCCTAAGCCAAATGGAAAGGCGTTGAGAGTCATGCAGATCGCGAAAGATCTGGCAAGGTATACCTCCGTTTCGGAAATTTCGAAGGTTAGACCAAACAAATTGCGAGTTGTCGTGAATGATCGAAAAGACGCAAACAAGATTGTTGTCGATCAGCATTTTACAATTGAGTATCGGGTCTACATACCCTCTCACATAGTCGAAATTGAGGGTGTGATAACCGAAACGGGCTTGACGTGCGAATACATTACGAGTGAAGGTACCGGCCGTTTTAAAAAACTGCCCTCGACGACTGTTAAGATCTTGGGTTGCCGCCAGCTCGGAACAGTCTCCCATGAAGGAGAAGAAAAGAAATTTACGCCGTCCAACTCGTTTCGAGTCACCTTCGCTGGTTCAGCTCTCCCTGACTACGTGATGGTAGATAAATTGAGGTTAGCCGTGCGACTTTTTATTCCAAAGCCAATGACTTGTCTAAAGTGCAAGTCAGTTGGTCACACGGCTGCTTATTGTGCCAATAAAGAACGATGTGCCACTTGCGGAGAACAACATGAGGGGAAATCCTGCAGTGCGACTGAGCATAAGTGTCCATATTGCGGGGGATCCCCACACGTGCTCTCAGCTTGTGAAACATACAAGGCTCGCTGGGAGAAACAGAAGCGCTCTTTGAGGGAACGCTCTAAACGCACTTTCGCAGAAATTTTGAAGGGCGCTTCTCCACTGGCTCAAGAACAACAACCAATCAATACACACAATGTCTTCGCTACTTTGCCAGTTGACGAAATGGAAGCGGATACAGCTAACGGGGGCACGCCGTTTATTTCTCAAGGGAATCCCCGGCGCAAAAATGTGACCACTCCCAAAGTTCAAGGACAAGTCCCTCCGGTGATACCCCCTGTTAGCTTGCCCAAAAAATCGAGTGCAGCGGATAAGCAAAATCAGGTCCCTCCTGGCCTCCGTGGTAATAGTTCACCTTCGAACGACCCAGCACTCGAGGGGACATCAAAAACCCCAACTGTCCCTGTTTTTCCGTCAAGTTCAACTTCCCAATCGGGATTTATAAAGTTGTCTGACCTTGTGGATCAAATCTTCACGTGTTTTAATGTTTCCGACTCCATCAGAACCATTGTCACCGCAATGCTTCCAGTACTAAAGACAATTTTGCAGCAATTGATGCAAACATGGCCCCTCCTTGCAATGATTATCTCTCTTGATGTCTAATTTAAATAGAGAGGTCGGAGATATCACTGTTTTACAGTGGAATTGTCGTAGTCTTATCCCTAAATTGGATACATTCAAATTTCTAATTCATAAACTCAATTGTGATGTTTTTGCTCTATCCGAAACCTGGCTCTCTTCTCAAAATGATCTCTCTTTCCACGATTTTAATATAATACGCTTGGACCGTGATGACAGATACGGAGGGGTACTATTGGGGATCAATAAGTGTCACTCATTTTTTAGAATTGACCTTCCACCTACTGGAGGGATCGAAGCTGTTGCTTGTCATGCAAACATCAGAGGCAAAGACCTCTGTATAGTCAGCTTGTATTGGCCTCCGAGAGCTGCGGTTAGCCGCAAGCAACTTGTTGACATGTGCTCACTCCTTCCTGAGCCACGATTAATATTGGGAGACTTCAACTCTCACGGAACTGCCTGGGGGGAACAGTACGACGATAATCGTTCATCGTTGATATATGACCTTTGTAACAGCTTCAATATGACCGTTTTGAACACTGGGGAAACAACACGTGTACCTAAACCTCCTGCTAAACCAAGTGCTCTTGACCTCTCGCTTTGCTCGAATTCACTATCGTTAGATTGCAAGTGGAATGTAATCCAGGATCCCAACGGTAGTGACCACTTGCCAATCAAAATTTCTATCACCAATGGGTTGAATTCTTCTGAATCAATAAACATGGCATACGACCTCACAAGACACATTGACTGGAAAAAATATGCGGACGCGATTGCTCTAGCCATCAATTCCAGAGATGGTTTGCCTCCATTGGAGGAGTATAACTTCATTTCTCGTTTGATCTATGACAGCGCGGTTCGCGCTCAAACGAAACCCATCCCAGGTTCCACTATTCGTCGAAGGCCTCCCAATCCATGGTGGGATGGCCAGTGTTCCAAGCTTTATGGAGATAAATCGAATGCATTTAAAGCTTTTCGGAAACGTGGAACCCCTGAAAATTTTCAGAAGTATTTGGACCTTGAAAATCAATTTAAAAACTTGATCAAAGGGAAAAAACGTGCTTATTGGCGAAATTTCGTGGGAGGTTTGTCACGAGAAACGTCAATGAAAAAATTATGGAAAGTGGCTCGAAACATGAGAAATCGCTCTTCAACGAATGAAAGCGAAGAATATTCACATCGATGGATTTTTAATTTTGCACGAAAGGTTTGTCCCGATTCCGCTCCAGTGCAAAGAATTATTCGAGATATACCACAAGATAGGTGCGATCTTGATTCCGAGTTTTCGATGGTAGAATTCTCTCTTGCTCTCCTTTCATGTAACAATTCTGCTCCGGGATCGGATAGAATTAAGTTCAACTTGCTGAAAAATCTCCCTGATGTGGCGAAACATCGCTTGTTGAATTTATTCAATCGGTTTCTGGAGCATAATATTGTTCCA